>NC_047661.1:108472298-108678667 GCF_011762505.2 Arvicanthis niloticus | reverse complement strand
ACTTCTGTATATATCTCCAATATCTTCACATGACTCTCTAAGGTGTGATTCTCTGTGCTTGGACGGCAATGGATTCACCAAAGTAAATTCTCAGTGACAGGAGGGGAGGAAAATGGTCTTACAAGTTTTCCCTTAAGATTCCAAATACACAACCAGCTTAAAATGTTTGAAGTTACAGGCACTTTCTACTTTTGCTTAAAGATATGTGCATGGCTTGTCTACCACTGGATGTTACACATTTTTCAGAATGGGATAAAATGTCATTTCAATAATTTAGCCTTAAAGAACAACAATAACAAAAAAAAAAAAAAAAAAAAAAAAAAAAAAAAAAAAAAAAAAAAAAAAAAAAAAAAAAAAAAACCTTCTATTCTAATCACTCCCAGGACCCTCAGTAGCCCACAGCTTTGTCGTCAAGGTCTTCCTGTGGGGCTAAATTATCTTTCTAATCTCTTTGGTGTGTCTGCCCCACCTCTGGACAGTTCCCTTCTGTGACCTTGTTCCTTTTCTCCACAAATTCTTCCACTGAGTCAGCCCTGATTCATATTTCAGCAAAACCCTTATCTTTGCTTGACTGTAATGAAAGGTCACTTTAATTCCACCTGTTGAAGATTTTCAGTCTCCACCATGTCCCCTCAATAAGAAGTTTACCAGAATGACAAGAATTTCGAGTGTTGCTCCCACTGGCTCTCTAGCTAACACTAGGTACCTTACCAGTGATGTGCTCTTTCTTTTGATATTCATACACTCCACAATCTTGCATTTTACTGCTGCCAAATGCAAGGCAGATGGTTTTGATGTAGAAGCTGCAGTCTACTCCTGGTCTCCTTCCGGATCAGAATTCTTCATGAGGCTTTCATTTCAAGCTTTTGCTCCCAGGAGTATCTGACCTTGTCTTTATGACTTAATTTCCATATAAACCAGCATTCCGTCTTAAAGGGCCAAACATGGAGATTATTGGGAAATCAGTCTTATACCATGCTAACCACCACCATGTTGAGGATGTCATCACTCATGCCTCTGTATATCAAGTACCCGTCCCTAATACATCATGCAGACATCATCGGGTTGGGTGTAACGTTACTTCTCAAGAACTTGCACTACTTCCTCTCCCTGCAAAACCACTTGTCAACATTTCCCATCTGTGGGTGAAATGTTGACTCGCCCCCCCACCCCATCTTTTATTCTAAATTAGACCTAATCATAAACCACATCCACAGCCTTCTTAGCTACAAAACTCCAGAAAACTCTAACTCTGAAGAGCTAGTGAGGAGACTGATCAGAGGAACTAACACTTTTCACAACAACTGTAAGTGCTGAACATTTCCATGAACCCCAGAAGTTTAGGGTGGCTCTCCAAAACATAGGTTCGCAACCCACAACCCATGAGTTGACTTCATGTAGAAAGGAACATTCTGACTGTATAGGTTCCACAAGTTTCATTCAAGAATACCCCCTGGTAACTGTCCTTATAAGTGATAGAAAGGGGAGAAACCCCGAAAGAAGAAGGCCGTGAGAAGAAGCAGAGAAAGAAATTATAATAGCCACAGCCAAGAAACACTGGGACCACCGGAAACTGTAAGAGGCAATGAAGACCCTCCCCCAGAGCCAGCAGAGAGAGCACATCTCTTGGTTTTACATTTCTGGACTTTAGAACTATGAAAGAATAGGTTGCTATTGTACTACTTCAATGTAGCAGCCTTAGGAAACTTTCTTAAGGAGGGAAATGGCTCTTTTAAAGTCAGGACTTCTGAGCGAGAATCCAAGGATCACAAACCTTGGAGCCATCAAATTCTTCATCCATCCCATAAATACACAGTGCTTCCTGTATGCCAGACCCCCATGTTAATGACTTGGACTTTGTGGTAATCAAACAACAACAGCTACAAGCAGAGGCCAGGCTGGGGAGAGCTAGCATGCTCAGTACTTCAGCTCAGAAGTAAATCCAAAGAAACTTCTGTTTCTAAAGGGAAACGGATCTCTGAAATGCTTTTAACTTGTTGGAAGGCCTTAATTATGTGTACGGTAATTAATAGCATGTGGAATAAGTTTCTTCTAAACACGCAGTTTGAAACATGAGGCATTTAGCCAAATAGATTTTGGACATTGCTTGTCTTAAGTCTTTGGGAGAACAGTTAGAGGTTTCTGATGATCCCCTTCAGTGGTGATACATGAAAGTGTGTGGCTGCTTAGGTGAGGTTTTCTTTTCCTTTGTTTTTCTGAAGACCTCAAGACACTTTACATGTGTTATAGAAACCTTGGTTTTGTTTTATTTTTTGTTTTGTTTTGGGTTTTTTTTTTTTTTTTTTACAGTAAGCTGGACACATTTGAGAAATTCTTCCGATCAAACAAAGCTTAGAGAAGTCCTCCTCAGCTGTGCTGTATGAATAGCAGTAGCCATCATTTATTGTAATTATTGCAATCATAGCATATGACTCAGTAATTTACATACACTTAGATCAACACCCCGTGCAGAAAAAAAAAATAGCCCTAAATGTTAGGTCCAGAGCCCTGCATCCTTTGAAGTTAACCATTAGCCTGCATTCCTGAAAACCTCTTGAATCTTTCTGAGAATACTAGGATTGAAGTGTTTGCAATTAATGCTTTCCTAATTCTCTCTCTCTCTCTCTCTCTCTCTCTCTCTCTCTCACACACACACACACACACACACACACACACACACACCATGACTTCCCAAGGCCCTTCTCTCAGGCACATTCACATCATCTCAGTCTTAGAAATGGAAAGGAAAATAATTATGAACTTATAAAAAGTCCCTGTTCCTCATTAAGTCACAGGAAGGAAAGGAATAGGTAATTTCCCCTCTAGAAGCCTGAGAATAACTTGAGCTCAAATTCCTAGAACCCATGTAAGCAGCAGTAGGACATGTCTGTTATTTATCCCCAGTGCCCCTATGGTGAAATGGAAGGCAGAGAACAGGGCAATCTCCAGAGGTACACAGGCCAGCTATCCTGGGATATACAGGGGGAACAATAAAGAGATCCTGTCTCTGACAAGATAGAAGGCAACGACCAATATGTGAGATTGCCCTCTGACCTCCACATGTGCACCATGGTACACAAATGAACATATACACAAACAGGCACGCACGCGCAGGCGCACAAACACACACACACACACATACACACACAGTAGAAACTATCCATCCTAGAGATCTTCCCAGGAAGTAGCTAGGCAGTACACTTCTACTAACACATAAAATGAGAAGAGGTTATACAGAACGTTCTATAGAGGAGGCACAGTGGCTTCAGGACACGAACACAAAGCCATAAGAAAGCTGCCTTGAGGAACAAAAAGAGCATTACCTTAAATTTTCCAAGACTGTGAACTCCATGCTCAATTCCAGCACTTGAAGTCTATTTACTAAGTAGGTACTGTACATAAAACACTGAACTCTACCTTCAGAATACAGAAAGCCAGTCTCTGATCTCTAGTAGCTGACAAGAGAAACAATGGAAATAAATAAGCACATTATTCGACAATATATAAGTACTCTGAAGAAAACATCATCAAGGATAAAGAACAGCGGGGAGGAAGCTATGTCAGTTAAAGTGGGCATATCTGATGAGGGAACCGAATGAGAAAGTTAACCCTACACATATTTAAATAAGAAGCTCTTGAGCTGATGGAATGACAAGGAACTCGAAGGAAAGGTGCAAGTTTGATGGATGTAAAGAAGAGAAAGAAGCTAAAGTATCTGGAGAGTGAGCAAGCATATTACAGTGACTCTAGCTCCATTCATCCTGTAAGCTTTGTTCTCTCAATGTGCATTTATAGGTCAAATTTAATTTCCTGTGGTGTGAGCCATAATGGACTTGGGTTGTAAAGTTCTGATTGAATTTCTCAGCACAAAGGTGACTTTAGGAAGGTCAAGGGTTTGTTTGTTTGTTTTAATAAGCTGATCAGCGAGCTATCTACACAGCTGTGCTACCACGCTCCTGTATCTCCCTGACATCTCTACCTGTAAAGTCATCCTATGAAGACACAGAGGAAAAGCTCAATATACCTAAAAGGCTCTCGTCTCTAACACTCTGAAACATGATGAACACATCAGTATAAATTTGCTTATTCAATTAGCCAAGAGTCAACAACCTGGATGTCTCCTGTGGTACATAACAGACAGTTGGGGATAAAAGTCAGGATAAGAAGAATAAACTGTAATGATAACAGGCAGAAAAGAGAAGTAAACAGAAGAGATGTCTTCCTGTGGTCACTCATGCCCAGAAGTTGAAATCTCTAACAACTCATAGGTCATGTCAGGGCAACATGAAGATCCAGAGGTCTGCAAAGCCACAGAATGATGGAACTCCTTAAGTGGACTTCCAGGATAAAAATAAAGAAGAAAAGGCATAGATAAATATCTTTTTCTTTGTCACATTTTCAAGACTGGTGATCTTCTCTTCCATACACTAAGCCTATCTCATTTCTAATTTAGCTGCTTCCCTGTTCATTGCCCAGCTGCCTCTTCTGCTTCTAATTTCTCAGGAGGGTATTTATCCATCTCCCTGATTACTGGCCACACAGAATCTACCATTGTAACATTTTGAAAAGCCATGTTACTTTCATCTACATTTGGACCTTCCATTTTCATTTGAAGAAAATAAAAGTCCCTGCGATACCCACAGTAAGTCATTACTCTGATAAGATATTTGAAGAACAAAGTCAACTTAACAGAGGAAAGATTTCCGGTGGCTCATGCTGGAATGCACACCATTGTGGGGAAGGCAGAAAAGGAAGTGGAGTAGATTCCACCCAAGACCCCAGGAATCAGAAGCAATACCTAGGCTAGAACTGCTCAGTTTGACATGTCAGTTCATCTGAGCCCCACTCACCTACATTCCAAGTTTGCCTTTCACCCAGGAGCTAAGCTTGTTGGAATGCCCTGCTAGGCACAGCCAAGGGTGTGCTTAACTAACCTCTGTGCTTCTCAGTTAATCAAGTTAAAGTTAACTATTAGATTCCCAAAGAGGACATCAAAGTAGACGTGGTTTGAAAGCAAGCAACCAGGACAGAAATGACGTTCTCATGAACAGTGCTTCCTGTGTGGAGAAGGACAAGGAACACAAAGGGCAGCAGCCAAATATGGACATGGGAGAGAATCTGTTCCAATGTTACAGACAGATCAACAAGGCACATCCTGTGCTGAGAGGGTAACCATGCTCAGCTTCATTGATGCTGAATTGAGCTTTATTAGTAAGTATATTTAGAAACCAATAACAATCATCAATTTAGCAGTTTATCTCAAAATTAGGTCATTATGGTTTGCTGTCACTTGTTTCTAAAGAGCTGTGTGGATGTTTCTCAAGCCCAAGTCTGAACATCCAGTGTCTATACATTCACTGAAATATAAAGCTAGAAGTAAGTGTGACATCTGTGTAAAGCTGAGAACAATACAATAGCTACAAAGGAGGTGTGGGTCTGGGATCCCAATAGTCAGGGGCTCATGAATCCCAGGTCAGCCAGAGATATATAGCAAGGAGACATCGCCAAAGCAGGAGGAGGAAGAAAAAGAGAAGAATGAGAATAGGAAAAGAACCAATGTATTCTAATAATTCTTTAGCCCTCTCTTAGAATTCATTTGCTTGGAAAATTCAGTAATTTGCCTCTACTTATCCTATTCTACATTTATTTCTCTAGGCAGTGTTATCCATTTTCTGTAGCTGAAACAACTGTCTAAATCTCGAGTGGTAAAAGACCCATTTCCAACTATGAGTCACTTGTAATACCTACTGAGCAGATGTATATATTCTTTGGGGGTAAAAGTCAAGTAACAAGAACAAATTAGCACTTGTGGAACATCTACAAAGCTGTAGACACCTTGTATCTAAGTCGTCATCATGTGTCACCCCCAGAACTATATCTTATGAATACTTACTTCTTGCCTTGGGCAGCCTGTCTTCCATCCAACCGCAACAACAGGCAGAAATCAAAGAGCAACCTGGGTTCCTTGCTCATGCTGGACCATATTCAACCAGCCTCACTGTAGATGCTGCTTCAAAGTAATTTTTTAATGTGGTCCTTTGGCTATATCATTCCTGCCAACATGTCAGTTCTTATTGGTTTTTTTTTTCATGGGTTTCTGTAAGAAATTCACCCTTTTCTCTTATAGTGATCTGGTCTTCAGCAGGCAGAATTATTAAAAACGCAAACATAATTATGTAGTTTCCTTAGAAAAAAAATCTAACTTCTATCAATTTTCTTCCCAAAAGATCTAACCACATCTATGGCCAGTCCCTTTGCCCAGAACCAGCACTGACCTGTACACATTTCCCATTATAGAACTGTTAAACTAGAGGATGCTTTCCTTGTGGCCTCTTCCTCTTCAACGTTCCAAGGACTCCTTCTCCATGGCAGGCTAGGTCTGCACCTACCATGCTGCATGCTCTTCTTAGCATTCTTTTCTGTCTCTTTGTCTCACAGACAATCACTCATGCTTTTACCCCAAGCATCCAGCCTAGCACCTGCAACACTAGGCTCAGCTGAATTGCCAGCAGGGAAACAATCTGCAAAAAGGCAAGAATGAAACTTGGTTCAGCCCGATTTTGGTACTGGTGTTGTGCCAAAACTTGTAGAATTTAACCTCAGCTCATATATTTTTGCTATATATAAGCAAAGCACAATTGGGGGCGGGGAGTTTTCAGAAAACAGTTAACTCAGCCCCGTGAATACAACAAAGTGTATATGTTTCCATTGAAGCTCTTTACAAAAGTCCACATGGCTTTGTCCATAGATAGGTTCTTGATGATGTAGACACAATGCTCAAGTTAAGGATCTATGGAGAATGGCTGAGGTAACAGTAACGCATGCCTAACCCTAAGATAGCATGGATGTCTGTTGTAAAGTACAAATGACATCTCTCACAAGGATGAGTTTTATGGCCTCAAGGTAATGCTCAAAGTTCTAGGGGGATAAGGTCTGGGATAAACAAACATATTATTCTGAGCAATATGGGCAGAGCCTGCCTCATTGAGCCACAAAGGATGAACAGGCTGTAAACTACATCCATTCCCAACACTGCAGGAGGACAGATTAAATATCTCTTTTCTTTGATGAATGCCTGCTAGCTTAACTTCACGGCTTCTCCGGTGCTTTTCTGTGTGCACAAGCACTTCTTACCCTCTGCAAATGTGTGTGAGGAAGTGTACCCTAAAATCCCTTTGCCACCTCTGTCAAATGTGCAGTGCAGGAGTAATGGTATGGCAAAGAGGCGGTGAGGGACACAGGAGAAAAGAACCAATCACAGCACAAGTTCTTTATGCTCCTAACTGAATCTTTGCCAGTTACCCATTAACGTTTGGATGAGAAATGTCCCTTGTCACTCAAGCCTGTCTCTAATTAAAAGGCAAAAGTTGGTTAACTAAAATAGATAAGGTTTACAGACATAAAACGAGAGCCTCTATGACCAGAATGTATGGAGGAAGATTTACTTTTTTTAAATCACAAGACTTTGAGGTCAAAGATCAAGTGTCCATAAATGTGTGGGTTTATTTCTGGGTCTTCAATTCTTATCCAGTGATCGTACAAAATCATACAAAAGACCTTGGCCAATCCAGGAGGTAATTGGGTTTATTCTCTAGCCCACACTGCCTCCCAGTGGGAAGTTTTCTAGGCAAGGATGTACTAAAGCCAAGTCCGTGCTATAAAATGACTGTAGCTAGGTTTCATGTCACTTAATGCTTGAAGTTCATTTCCAAACACTGAGTTATGTATTAGTGCCCATGAGTGATTGGTTCTTTGTAAGACTGATAACCATGGTGATGTTAGAATTTAAAAAAAAAAAAGTCTTTTCACTTAAATAGCACTGAGAAATGATTCTTGCAAATGTTACAATTAAGAAATGAAATAGTTACCCTGTAACAATTTTGGTTTTAATAGTTTAAATGATTTTTCCTAAAGGCCTTCATTGTTTGTGTTATTTGTATAGACTATTATCAGCTAATGTCCCTAAAAATTCCAAATTGAAAAGGCATAACTTCCACTTGTTATGTGCTCAGTATGACCTTATAATAATTGAAAATTCAATAAATTGCCACTGAAACTAATGATTGCTTCCTTGCCTGGATATTCGCCTGTTGTGACACTTTTAGAACCTAAACTATGTCAGGTGTGCCTCTATAAGTTAAAGATGTGTACCTCATTTAAGAAATACCTGCAGGGAGGGGACTGGAGAGACGGCTTAGTGAAGAGCCCTTTGCTGCTCTTTAAGACCTAGGTTTGGTTCCCACCACCCACAAGGTGGCTTAAAACCATCTCTAACTCCAGTTCCAGGGGATCCAATGCGCTCTTCTGAAGGTACCAGGCAAAGATGTACATGCAAACAAAACATTCACATAAAATAAAATGATAATAAAAAGAAATAAAAATGAAAGATGATAATAAAAACAAAATAAGAATCTCAAAGGGCCAGGATAACAACTCAGAAGTGGCAGAGCCTTTGCCAGGTACACGTGAAGCATGGGTTCAATTCTCCCATGATCATCAAAAGAGAAAGGAAATAGCTCAGAGATTACTTTCATTCACCTGCTAGAGAAGGGAAGTCATGTGATATTCTTTTCCAAGAAAAACATATTCTATTTCAGGCACAATGAACATGTCTCTTATTCTTTTTTTTTTTTTAACTTACCCCAAGTCCTGAACAATACAAATGCATCAAAAACAGAAGAAATGGTTTAAGTCTTTGGTTTCTATAAAAGACTCTGAGCAGTTTCCAGAAGTGAAGTAAATGCTCATGATTCACCTTCATGCAACTCTCTGAAGACTGCCTTTGAATTCTCAGAATCTCAGAAGGATTCAAACTCATCACTTGTGTATTTGCAGCTCCCTTTGAGGTGCTTCTAGAATCCATGCTATTATTTGAAACACTGTCAGTAAATAGTTACCCTTTCCTTGGTGCCTGTCAAGTTACTGTCTTTCTTTCTCGTGATCTTGAACTACAGTGTCCTGGCTAAGAGTCCATGGGTATTTACGCGCTGTCTGCAACTGGAGCACATATACACAGTCCTCCTTGTTCCTTGGCTGCTTTATCTCCCTGACCAAAAAAAAAATCCCTGCCACATTATTGACTCCTAGCTGAAACTTCATTTCAATTTTCCAAGGGTCCGGCTGTTTTATTTACTACACACATATGCAAATAAAACCTCGAACAATCTTTTTTTTTTTTTAATGATGGACAATGAAAGACCACATGTCACCCATATGACAAGCACATGATTTCTTCTGTTTTGTGCTGGTATTATTGAAGCAAATACCACAAAGATTAATAAAGGGGGAAGGGACGCACATGATGCTTTATTATGAGCAATCAGAGACACCAGTCTGGGACTTCGGGAGAGAAAGGTAGCCTGAGGGAAGGATTAGGACAAAAGGAGGGGAGAGCTGAGAGAATCAGACTGGCTAAATGTCAAAATGAAAGGCAGACGTATCCCAATCATAAACACAGGCTAAAGAGGAAAAGGAGGTTGCTGCCCTGAGAAATGTACAAGTAAGGTGAGGCTCCTTATCCAGGTCTAAGGAGACTCGAACTAACAAAAGGAGTCCACATGCACAGGTCTTCCCGGAGAAGTCAAATGAGAGCACTTCCATTTTCTCTTCCTGACTCAATTGGGCTTTAAAGGTACAGAAGTAGCCAGCCCTGGTGGTGTGGCCTGTAATGTTAGCTACAAGAGGTTGAGGCAAGAGGATTATAAGTTCAAGGCCAGCTTGTGTAACAAAGGGAGACTCTGTCTCAAAATAAAGGGTGAAAAGAGGTCTAGGGATGGCTCAGTGATAAAGCAACCACCTAGCATACGTATGTCCCCAGGTTCAGTATCACAAATAGCCTATGAAATGTGGGTCAAGTTTACCTGTCTAGGATACAATTTCATTTTACTTCAAATGGAGGGAGTGCATTATGTAATTTCAAGGGAGATTTTTGTTCTGAAAATTCCCAAATCAGGAACATGTGGTTAGAAGGCCAGAAAGGCTTTCAAAGATAACCAGATGGACTCTTTGTTTCCCTCAAAATCCAATATTCTTATGGATGTTGTCCTCTCTGAAACTCTTTGAAATCTGATTACCTCTGTAATAGTACTAAGAGGTAAGGTTTTAAAAATGACTAGGTCATACAGGTCCTGCTTTTGTGGACAGAAATGCAGGCATAATAAAAGGAGATCTGAGGAGATCTCCCTGGTTCCATCTCAAAGGAGAGCCAGAATTCAAGACAAATGGGAAAAGATTTTCTGACCTCTCTTGCCCTCTGGCCATGTGAGGACAGCTGCTCTCCTCTGAAGGAGGAGAGGACCAGATGCTAGCACTGTGGATACAGGCTCCCCATCCTCTAGAAATATGAGAGATAAATGTCTATTCTCTCCCAGGTTCAATCTGTGCTATTCCCTCCCAGCAGCATGAATGGGCAAAGACCATTCATTTCTGTGCATTGTCTTCACTTGTGATAGACCCTCTTGTGATGGGACAAGGTACTCTGCTTCCCTTCTCTAGAAAAGATGGAGGGGATGGCCAGCAGGAAGAACTGGACAGAAGCAGAAAAACTAGCTGAGGAAAGAACTTTTATATGAAGAAAAAGTCAACAGCGCGAGACAGAGCAAGGAAAAGAGGGCACGAGCAAGACAACCAAGGGGGATGGTGAGGAAATCTAGAAGATACATTAGCCCATTCCAATGTTCAGGCATGTAGACCAAGTCTTCATGACATGTGCAGAAAACAAAGGGCACTAATAAATCTAATACATAACAGAAAGAAATGTGATCTGGAATATTCACTTTATCCCATGAAGATGGGATTCAACAGAGGGCTTTAAAAGGCCCATCAGAGAAGCTAGAGTCAGACTCAGAACCAAGTCCTCATTCTGGCTTTTGTCATCTGAATGATGTGTGTGAGGTATTTACCATCCCTTGCCTTGCTTTCCTAATCTGTTAAGTGGGAATAATAATAATACCCATCTCACAAAGGAGTGTTGAAATTTGTGGGAGCTAATATACACAAAGCACACACAAAATGCCTAGTACAAAGAGAGCTTCTGTAAGTGCTAACTGTGGCCACCACAATCAGACTTCTAAACATGTGACTCTGTATTTCTTGAAGTTATATGCACAATTCGTGTAGATTGAACTGTAAGTGAGGGACAAATGTTGGACTAAGTTTGAGACTTTTCTATGAATATTTTTCTCCTCCTGAATGAATACAGCAAAGTCACAATGACCTGTTGAAAACTAAGAGTGACTGTTTGCAGTTGAAATATACGATGGATTACAGAGCATTTGTACTGGTCAGTGAGACTTAAGCCAGAGAAATGTTTTATATCATCCATCACTAAAGCTAACTGCCTACATCAGTTTAATCAGATTAAGAGAAAATTACTAATTCCCATTAATTCCCCTGTGTGAGTTCCAGAATAAACAAGGCGATGAACTGAAGACTTTCTTCTGATGCCCAGCCTCAGAACAGAAGGCCCAGTACAGAACTAGCCTGCAGCTGCTAAGCTAAGCTGAAGAACCATGGATGAGAACTGGTCCCCAGTCAGCACATGAGTCTCCTCTAAAGGGTAATATGGCCAAGCCATTGGAGTGACACCCTACCGCCTAACCCCATACCTCTTCATTTCCTTGGTCAAGAAATATGGGGTACTTATACAGTGGAAGCCATAGGCTACAAAGACTAAGTCCATTACTGCTAAGAAAAGTCTGTATGGAAAAACACATGTATGCTAAGAGACTCAGTCTGGAATGGCAGCTGGCAGAATAGGCACATTAAAGGGGAAGGGTGATTAATATAAACTTGGTGTCTTCCCATTTATTTGCTGAATTCAGAAAACACATCTCTTTTTTCATCCTTAAATTCCTGCAATAAAGTAAACCAGACTCGGTCAAATCACGCAGAAAGGCTAAAGAGAATGGAACTCAGCCTGGTTTCCTACATTCAAGTTCCACAGGAACAACTCCAACAGACTGTGGGTCACAGTTCTGATAGAAATTATGCTACTGCAAAATAAGAGGTTTGGTTTGTTTTTTTTTTTTTTAAATCACAGTAGCCAATGGAAGAGTGAAGATGTGAGTGGTAGAAATAGAAACAGGGACTTAAGAGTGAGGTAGAAGATAAAAGGAACAGGAGACTAGCAAGGAGTACTAAACCATGGGGTCAGATGAAGATCTCAACTCTGTCATATAACATTTTATAAGCATGAAAATTCCTCAATTTCCTCATCGATAAAATGGGTGTAATGAAAAGCAGAGATGAAGCTGAACTATATACAGTAAGAGGAGTATGCCCTTTCATAATCCTTAGTGAATCCTTCCTTCAATTCTGCCTTCAGCTTGATTCTCTTGATGACCCACCCCCTCAAGTCCAAGTGCTAAGAAAGGAAATCTTCATTACAGTAAAATAGTAAGTGTATGAAAAGATCTTATGAATACTATATATTCATGGGTATATAAAAAGGTCTAAATAACTGGCTGACATTATTAAAGAGATTTGAATAGTTAAGCAATTTCATCCTTGTTTCTGGCCAGGATGAAGGATTAAATGTTGCTCCACCAAAGAAAGAAGGTGAGGAAGAAGAAGAAGAAGAAGAAGAAGAAGAAGAAGAAGAAGAAGAAGAAGAAGAAGAAGAAGAAGAAGAAGAAGAAGAAGAAGAAGAAGAAGAAGAAGAGGGGGAGGAGGAGGAGGAGGAGGAGGAGGAGGAGGAGGAGGAAGAAGAGGAGGAAGAGGAGGAGGAGGAGGAGGAGGAAGAGGAGGAGGAAGAGGAGGAAGAGGAGGAAGAGGAGGAAGAGGAGGAAGAGGAGGAAGAGGAAGAAGGTAGAATAAGGATATGAAATTGAAAGACAGATTTGAGGTGCCTAAGGGACATTTGGGTGCAGACATCAAATATTGTTAAGCACCTATCCTGGGGATGCCTAGGATAAAAGATATACTGTCCAACAGAACAAAAGGTATATTCCTGACAGCAACAAGGATGTGTTTTATCAACCAAGAAACCAAAATGGCTAGCCATTCTTCCTGGGAAAGGAATCCTTTATAACTTCCTGTCAAAATCTCCAGAAAGTCATAAAGACAGTATCTCTTGGGCCCAATAATCAACCTAATTTCAACATCTGAAAAGTATGTGTCTTAGTTACCTTTTTATCACTGTGAAAAGACATGTTATCCAAGGTGATTTATAGAAGAAAAAATTTATTTGGTACATAGAGTTTTGGAAGGTGAGGCTATGAGCATCATAGAGGAGAACATGGCAGTAAGCAGAAAGACACAGTGCTGGTGCAATAGCTCAGAGCTTATATCTTGATCCACAAACCTAAAGTCTAGAGGAAATGAGGGAGAAGGGAAAGGAAAAAATGGAGGGAGAGAAGAAAGGAAAAGGGAGGGAGGGAAAAAAGGAAGGAGGGAGGGAGACTGGGCATGACAGACTTTTGAAGCCTCCAAGCCTGCTCCAAATAATGCATCTCCTTCAACAAGACCACACCTCCTAATCCTTCCCAAACAGTTCCAACTTATTCCAAACTATGAGCCCATGGAAGCCAAAATCATTCAAATCATGAGAGAATGTCTACTTAAAACTATATTGAACACTCAGACCATCTGAAACTGACATCCCTCTACCTGCTTGCAGAAAAGTCAACACCATTCTCTCACCTCATGTACAAACCAGAAAACTAGACAGTCAGCTCCTGAGCACTGTTTTGTAAAGACCACCGCACCATGGATTCTCAACACCTTTACCAATACAACATTTTCCCATAATTGAATGAAGAAAGCAACCTACAGGAATTACAGAACTAGAGGAAAGTCTTAATTGTGATGCATGTTGGGAAGTGTATTGCTCCACCCATGCCACCATGTCCTATTTGCCTTCAGAATACTTAAGCTTAGCAGATAATAATCTCTTCAGCAAAACCAATTAGGGTCAATAGATCAAACCTAAAAGTGTTACTACATGGAATTAGCTATGCTCATTGATTTGCTGCTGAGCATAAGAGAGGATGCTTCTAGAAGCACTAACCAGAGAACAGGATCAAAAGCAACCCACACAACTTGCTTTCTGAATGTTTGCCTTTTCACTGGGCAGAAACACCTATAAGGAAAAGCCTGTAATTTGTGGGAAATGGGCTTTTTCAACACTGATTCAAAAAACTGTACAGCAAATATTTTAAATAGTTTTATATTCTTCATAGACTATAAGTAGGTATTTATCCTTAGTTAGGCTTCCTATTGCAATGAAACACCATGACCAAAGCAACTTGAGAATGAAAGGCTTTATTTGGCTTACACTTTCACAGTCCTGTTCATCACTGTAAGAAGTCAAGACAGAAACTCAAACAGGGCAAGAACCTGAAGGCAGGAGTTGATACGTAGACAAAGGAGGAATGCTGCTTGCTGGCTTGCTCCTCATGGTTTGCTTAGCCTACTTTCTCATAACATCTAGGACCACCAAACCCAGAGGTGTCATCATCCATAGTGGGCTGGACCCTCCCACAGCAATCACAAATGTTTTAAATGCTCTAAAGGATTGCCTACAGAATGACTGATTTTATGGAGACATTTTCTTAAGATGACTTTAGATTGTTTCAGATTGACACAAAATCATCCAGTACAGTATTATTTCTACCAAACAGCAAGAAAAAGAAAGGAGTTTGATTGAAAGACAATAAAATAAGTAAGTACACGTAAAATAAAAATTAAAACATTAAAATCTGATAATATAATTATAACCTAAAAGGTAGCAATATGACATTTAAGTTATAAAAAATCAGATCACTATTACAAGGAACAAATTTTGGACTACTCTATAAGGGTTTAAGGTTTTTAAAAACAAAAAAGATTAGAGAATGACATACCCAGGAAAAACACTAAGGACTTAGATTAAAAGTCATCAACTTGTCATTAGACTTTTCAAATAAACATTATAGGCCAAAATGGAGGGAGAAAAAGTGAAAAAAAAAAATCTCAGCCAATTTGTAAAGCCAACAAAATATACTCTAGTCTACAGGAGCTTAGACACACACTGCTGAGAACTCTCTAATACTCAGCCAGTATAAGCCAATAAAATACTTCAAGGACACAGAACTTAGAAAAATAATTTCTGAAAATTATTTCCTGAAAAATCTTACTTAGATAGTTTTTTCCAAAACTCATAATTTGAACAAACAAAAAGCTCATGACTGTGTTCTTGCTTAACAAACAGCTGCAGGCCCAATGTCCTGGCTAATTGCTACTATCAAGTTAATTGGATAACAAAAACACCTAGAAGTGTAGTGAAGTACACCTTCGGTTCTGTCTATGAAAGTGTTTCCAAAGAAGATTAAGTAAAAAGATTAAGTCCTACGCTGAACGTGAGGCAGGACTAAATAAATGAAATGAAGGGAAAGCAGACTGAGTCCTGGCATCCCCTTCCTCTAGCTACATTCTGATCTATCTTAAATTGACAGGCTTTCTCACAATCCTAACACCACCATGGTAATCGTGGAAGATGATAGCCCCAGACCATGCACCAAAATAAACCTTTTTTTTTTTTTCACTTGAATTGTTCTTAGTCAGGTATTTTGTCACAGTGAGGACAAAAGCAACCAAAATCAAAAACTAGTACCAGGAGTGAGGTTGGTGCTAACTGTTGAGGTCTACCTGCCCTAGCATAGCAGTAGACATTTCATTTTATGCCTGCCAGTTATTTCATACTGTTGCTGCAATATGTCTGACAGTCATTCACACACACACACACACACACACACACACACACACACACACAGAACTTTGCTCAGAGCAAGGTCGTGCTGATAACATTCTGTTCTGCATGTCCTGAAGTTTGTTAATTGTAAGAATTCCACAACCCTTTACATAGAACCCATTAAATTAAAGGTCCATATGAACTGTTATGTCTAAAATGGCTTGAGTCGAAACTGACCACCAGGCAGCCCTTCCTGCACCTCCACATGAGCTCATTTCGTTTGTTTTTTTGTTTTGTTTTGTTTTGTTTTGTTTTGTTCCTTTATAAAGCTACTCTGAGAAATGTTCATTGTTGTGGCTCAGGCCCCGGAATTCTGAGCTACAGCCCTATTCTATTGTATTAGGGTGTGCATCCAATAAACCATTCATGTCTAACTAAGATCAGTGCTTGTGTAGTTTGTGGGTGACTCTGGGGCCCCAATAATAACTACTCAACCAGGGGTTGTGTTCATTTAGAACAGGTGGTTTGGAGCTGTGAGCCAGAAGAGTCCTCCTGGAATATTATAAGCAGTACCTATGTGGGGGAGCGGGGACAGAGCATCATTCTGATGAAAGCTCAGAAGACCAGAACACTAATAGAAATATGGACAGAGGAGGCCATGCTAAGATACATTAGAGAGAAACAACGACTTTATCAGGGAGTGAATAAAAAGTCGTTCATGTTATATTTTCACAAAAAAAAATATGACTGCATTCTTTCTGTGTCCTAGAATGTTGGGTAAAACTAAATGAAAAACAGTGGGCTAAATTATTTAGCAGAGGAAGTTTCAAGACCCTCTAACATTAACGTGGCATATGGCTTCTTCCCACCCTTAGCCATCGTCATAGTGTGGATAAGCAACAAGTGGAGCAGAAAGAGACGAAAAGTGTGGAGGTGAGTGAGAACTGAACTTGAACAGGTTTAAAGCCATGGGAGAGGTGAGGCAGCCAAGCAGCCATACTTGTTAAATATATTAGCATAATTAAAGGAAAATTGCAATGTTTGCATGGGACCTAAAATACACTATTGTCCTTACTAGAAACTCTTAGACCTAAGAAACACAGTAAAATTCCAGGATACAAAATCTATGTAAAAATAAAAAAAAAAAACTAACCTTCATTTATGGTACCAAGTCTACTCCCTGAAAAAATATTAGGAAAAATATTTCTGTCAAAATAATCCCACTCCCAGAGTCAAGTATTTAGGAATAAACCTAACTAAAACACTGAAAGACCTCTAAGGTAAGAAATTTAAGATATTGGGAAAATGAGATCACAAAAGAACTATGTTTCTGGATAGGCAGACTTCATACTGTGAAAATGTCTATACTATCAAAAGTAATACACAGAATTAATTCAATACCAATCAAAAATTCTCATGTCATATTTTACAGGTTTAGAAAAACTACACTTTTAGTTTAAAAATTAGTTTAAATTTAAAAACTAATTTTTTAGAAAAATTTTACCCAGAAGATACTGTGAATAACTAAAGTAATCCTGAGGAGTAAGGACAATCATAGAAGTATTATATTACACATGGCCTCAAACATTGCTATAGAGCTATAGATATGAAGACAGTACTTCAATAAAATTATGCAGGCAGACCAGTTGAATAAAACAAGGAACATGAAAATAAAATGGCAAATACCCACTTAATTTTTCACTAAGAAAGCAAATATATACTTTGAAAAATTGTTGGACAAACAATACTGGCAAAACTGTATTTGACCAGCAGAAGAATGAAGTTAGATTCTTATCTTACACCTTGTACTAAAATCATGTCAGAGTGCATTAATTTGAAACTAAAACATTGAAACACTAGAAAATATAAAAAGATATCCATCAAGAAACCAGGGTAGGCAAGAACTTTTTAAATAGACCACCAACAGCATAGGAACTAATCACAAATATCAATAGATAAAACTACATGAAAATCAAAGGGTTTCTGTACAGCCAAGGAAACAACCAACACAGGTAACGACAGCCCACAGAGTGAGAGGCAAAACCTTTACCAGCTACACTTCAAACAAAGGGTGAATTCCAGAAATTAAACAAAAAATTCCAGAAATTAAATACCATGTGGATAAAACTACCAATCAACCAAAGAACAAATAAACTGAAAAGACAGTTAAAAATAAATAAATAATATACTAATATCTGTTATCTTAAAGTGTTTTACTATCCCTAGCTTTCAAAGAAATGTAAATTAAAACTACTTTGAGATACTACCCTACCCCAATAAGAATGGCTGTCATCAACAAATCAGAAGTAAATATTGGAGATGATGTGGAGAGAAAGGACCCCTTATTCATTTTTCATGGGAGTGAAAATTAATACAACCATTACAGATTTAGAAATTGCCACACCATACTTAATAATATTTGTTATAGCTTAAGGGTGGGTTTTTCCCACAGGTGCTGGAAGCCTGGCCCCCTTTGTGGTAGTGTTGGTATTTGAAACTTTTTAAGAGATGAGATCTTAAAGTCTTAGCTCATAGAAAGTATGCCCTCACGATTAAAGAAAAGGGGGTCACGCATCTCAGAAAGATCAAAGAGGATACATGGGACAGATTGGAAGCAAGAAAGATAAAGAAACAAAATGGGGGAATTCTATTTTAATTTCAAAGAATAAGGACTGGAGAGTGGCTCAATCATTTAAGAGCACTGGCAGCTTTTCCAGAGGGATCAGGTTCGGTTCCCAGCACCCACATGCCACTCACAACCATCTGTAACTTCAGTCTCAGGGGATACACCCCCCTCTTCTGGCCTCCATGAACTGCATGTACATGATACACAGACATGCATATAGGGACATAGACATAAAATAAATTTTAAAATGCACAAACTTTTTCAGAAAATAAAAATTAAAAAAAACACATCATAAAGGGGGGTGATACGAAAGTAATTTGTACACAGTCAAAACCATCCCCTTGAACCTCCGAAACTTTGAGCTAATTAAGTACTTTTATTCATAAGTATCTTGCCTTGGTTATTTTATCATAGAGATGAAAAGATGTCTTAAGTATTATAAAGCAATATAAATATTGTATGAAATAGAATTATAATTTTCAGGTAAAAACATTATTTATCTGAGTAGAAAGAATGGAATTTTTTAACTGTGCACTCATTAGAAAGTGGGTTAAGCACTTAAGTAGTTATGAGTGACTTCATCAGAAGTCATCAATGTAGATTATAACTAGAAATGACATCAATATTGTCAACAGGGAAGTAGTATTCAAATTACCAAACACTACAGAGGCCAAAATTTCAGCACTCAGAGGCTTCCCATGGATCTGGGCAGATGACAGTTGTTTCAGTAGAGAGAGGTACAGCCAAGTGTAACAGGAGAGTGTAAGGAAGGCGAGGAACAGACCTTGGACAGTATCAAAGGGGCTGAGTGTTCCAGGCTTTTGTTAAATAGCAACAGGAAAACTTCTCACCGGATGTGGTAGTGTGAATTTGTAATCTCAACACCTGCAAGGCAGCAGGCAGGAGGGTGGAGGGAGGGTTCAAGTCCACCCTGGGTTTATAATGAGGCCCTGTCTCAATTAACATAAAACAAAAACTCAAAACAAAAAACAAAAAAAAAAATGTTCCTCTCCCAAACATCTAATTGCTCTTGGGTTTTTTCTGCAGCTATCGTTGCTTCTTTAAAATAACATCAATTCCTGTGCAAGGACTTCCCAAGCCTGACCAAGCCAGGCATAGAAGGCAGATGCCACGTAACCTCACTCATACCTGAACTCTAGAAACAGTGACCTTGCAGAGGAAATTGAACAGTGGTTACTGGAGACTGGGGAGGGTAGGACCATATATTCTAAATAACAGTTAGGAGAAATAAGCTGTGTCATGCTGTACAGACACAACAGAGGGGCTAGAAATAAGAATGCACCAGGTATCTCCAAAGGCTAAAAGAAAGGATTTTAAATGTTAGTGCCACAAATGTATACTGGAAATGATAGATATTTAATTATTCCTATTTAACCATTACATAAGTTATGCATGTATAAAAACAGCATATCCTATAAGGACATAAAATAACATGCCAACAAGAAAATAAACCTTATGAGAATTTTTTAAATTATAGATAACACTTTCTTTTAGCTACCCAAATTGTTCCCTCAGATTGAATTCATTTTTCTATGTGCTTGACTCCCAGGTTCTTATGCTAAACCAGACAAAGCAGCCTATTGCCATGACACAGTAAGTGTTTTGTAGGTCCTATGTTGGGTCAAACATAGGAAGAATCCAGATAACTTTTACTAGGAATGCTGGGATACAGACATCAGTGCTTGTCAGTCCTCTGAGGGCCACAATCCATGTCACATCCTACATGAATTGAGCCTGTGGTGCCATAAAACATTGGCCAGTGTTCTCTGCTAGTGTAGAAAGCCAAACCAAGAGAGATGCAACACTAGAAACTGAGGTTGTAGTGAGATTACAAAGACAGGGTGAGAGAGCAAAGCAATGTTAACAAACTGTAGCATGGGTACGAACTCTTCCCAGAAAAACCCAAACCAAACTTCAGCCTGTTCCACCCTGTGCTTTCTTCAGTAACACAAACCCACAAAGCCCTTTTATTTACTAACCCTGTCAAAGTTGAGTTTTCTATTATGACAGAAACCTTAGCATAAGGCATTCTTCTGCAGACAGTCTGTACAAAGCCCTGGGCTCCTTTGGTCTTCTTTCTTTCTTTCTTTTTCCAGACAAGCCACCAAAGCTGCTTACATTCTCCAGAAGATGAAAGGTGAAATTTAATAGGACAGTTGAGGAATGTGCTGTAGCCTGGGCCAAGGAAGACGACAACAAGGCAAAGTGTCGAGGTTCTGCTGCTGTGACATTGGACGGGAACTAACAGATGCTGTCATTTTCTTGCTCCTTCATGCACAGAGTGCCCTGAGAGACTTTCAGATGTGAAGCCACTGCAAGTCCTATGTTCCACACTTTGACCAGAGCAGGCACGTGTTCACATGGCATTTTGGCTATTTCTTAGCTGACTATTAAATAAACTTTCCCTTTTTTTACTCTGAACATGCACTATTTCTAAGCATTAACTTTACTCCTTCTAAATAATGGAAAATCTTGTAGGTTAATCTGAAAACAAGTTTCAGGCCCGGCTTCTTTCCATTACGGCACCACACACATATGAATCTCTTTTCCACTGAACAGAACTTACTGGGTATGTCTCAGTTTGCAGAATTCAAAAAGAAAGGAAAATACATGTTAAACCAAAAAGAATTTAACAAAAAAGGCAAGTCTCAAACAACAAATAAGACTCCCCATGCCACATTCTGGAGGGCATTAGCTTAAATCCCCTCTGCTCAGCTCATGCCTTTAATCATACTTAGTCTAATGGGAGGTTCTCTCCTCATGTGAAAGTTGTTAAGTACATACAAGGTAAAAGCAGCCCATGCTTTTTTGATCCTAATACCTCCCAACAGACCAATTTTCAGAGACACAAGACCATATCCAACATGAACTATAATGATTCTTTCCCTCAAGAAAAATATATGTGTGTGTATGTGTATATATATATATATATATATATATATATATATATATATATATATTTCAAAGTGTTCTTCTCAGAGAAAAGAAAATACATTAATTTTATTCCTAGTTTGTACATCTATGTAAGACTATATTACCCTCCTACCCCAGACACATATGCACATCCATACATACCCAACTACAAATCAAATACACAGGAAATTCTATTCTAGACCCAAGAAAATAGCAATTAAAGACACAAAGGATAAGAGAAGTAGGGAACATAATGTCCCAAACATGTATTAAGTCAAGCGGAAGTTCGAACTACTCAATCTGTTCTGTCATTATGAGCTGGACAGGTAATTTTCTACATGGAAGAATTGTTGGAAAATGCAGAAATGACTAACTTGTGTATTATCCTTCTATGGTGGATAAAAATGGCCTCTATAGACTCATAGACTTGAATGCTTGGTTGCCAGGACTTGGTACAATCAGAAGGTGTGGCCTTGTTGGAGTAGGTGTGGCCTTTTGGGAGGAAATGTGTCACTAGGGGTTGGATTTGAGGTTTCAGATGCTCAAGCCAAGCCTAATGTGTCTCCTCTTTCCCTGCTGCCTGAAGACCCAGATGTAGAACTCTCAGCTCCTTTTCCAACACCATGTCTGCCTGCCTGTCACCATGCTTCCTGCCATGATAATGAACTAAACCTCTGAACTGTAAGCCCACCTATTTAAATGCTTTCCTTTACATGAGTTGCCATGGTCATGGTAACTCTTCATGGAAAAGAAGCCCTATGTAAGGCACCTTTTTTTAATGTCACTTTCTAGCTTGTAAATCACCTTTAGAGAGTCAGAATGCTTGCTTAGTGCTATAAACACCATTTAGGTACTTACTGATGTCCACTTTTGCAAAGAACATTCTTCTGTAGAACCTTGGATATTATCTGAAGAAGGTCTACTTTTTGGTCTATGTTCTATATTTGTGATATGTCTAGATTCCTTATTTGTGAAAATCCAGGGACTCATTGATATTTTTTAAAGCCAAGAAGAATCACAAGTAACTTTTACTTTGGAAAAATGAACTGGTGGATGTTTACCGAGTCATCCAAAGAAATTGTTCGTTATCCATTCCAAGATTTAACATTATTCATGACACAACTGGTAGATGGCTCAGTGGGGGAAAGGAAAACCACTCAAGAAGCATGAGACCCTGAGTTGGCAACTCCAACCCCACACAAAGCTGGGAATCATAGCATTCATCAGCAATATCCATGCTCCTACAGTGACACAAAAGATGGAAACAGCAATGCCAGACACTCATGCACCAGCTAACCTGGTGAACACATGGATGTTCACCCATGTAAGGTGGAAAGTAGGAGCAGATAACCCAAGCTGTCCTCGAACTCCACATTCCTCCCATGTCATGCACATGCATGATCACACATGCACACAAAGAGATTTTAAAGATTGAACATTCAATGCTGAAATGACTCCTATTAACTCTTAAGAACTTCATAAGACATTATACACTCAAACATGAAATTATGCTGGCTCGTACAAAATTTTTTTCTAGCTTGGGACTCCCAGGAAAACACATTTGGAAGTCTCTTTTTAATAGTTAATGGTCTCCAAAATATGAAACCAAGTTTACAGGAAGAAACCAAGTTTATTGCACCCATATGATATCAGGATGCTGCATATGTAAGGCACAGACAATCCAGTCACCTCGAGTTAACCTTGATACACCATCAGAGAACATTTATGTCACCCCGTAGCCATCTTAGGAAGCCAGACTTTTCCATAGTACCCTTTTTATGTTCTTACTAAGTAATGGTTCTAAAAGTCGCATCTTTTTAAAACTATTTAAGCTAGAAGTAACAGGTCTGTGCTTCGCAGCATAATACCTGGATGCCACATTTTCTGGAAGGGAGGACACTGTCTTCACATGGCAGCAGATAAAAGATAGAAGGTGGCCAAATGTTGTGGGAAGCCTGTTTTCCTCATTAGTGAGCAGTCGCCATGACTGACTCTCCTCTCAAGGCCCTCTTAATGCTGCTGGATTGGCAACAGCTGAACTTTGTAAAGACCACAAGAAAATCCAAAGCAGCCTTTTTGAAAGGTCAAATGGCTCACCCAAGGTCACTGATTTTGTACATGTTCAATCATTTTTGTGTACAATTTAATAATTTTTAAATGGCTTTGAATATAGACTTTTCTAAAAGTTTTTATGATAATATGCAAACCTAAACCAAAACCTAACTTAAAACTTGTTACATAGCAACTGAGGCCACAGGACTTCCCTCATTCATTTCCACTTGCATTAGTTATCCCCCAAAGGAAGATCTGAATATGGAACATTCATTTCCATCTTGATGTAGAACATGAAAGGAACTGAAAGTTCTCAATGTTGCAGATGGCGGGATGAGGATGGCCTCTGACTACTGAACTTATGGTTATAGCCAAATAAAGTCTGTTCTTTTTAGTTCTGTTGCATACAGTTGCTTTCTGATCTCTGAACCTTGTTGATGTGGTTGAAGATAAAGCAAACGCATATTATATTTTTAATGTCTTAAAGTTATGTAAGTCAAGAAACTCAGACTATGGCCTCAGTATTCTCTAGATGAATTAACGTCTTCAAAAGTGATAATTGATTTAAACAGCAGCATATCAAAGTAGGCATCGCACTTTAACCCCTCCTTTTAAACGCATTTAACCACGCATGCTATAAACCATGCGCAGAGGTTTATACGTGCCCATAGAGGCAGAAATACATGAGGCAAGTATGCATCGCACAAGATAGTTTTGGAAAAACTATGTGCATCCATGACACTTTTGACAATGCTGTTTTGACACAGCTATGCAAGGAAACAGCTGTGTCATACAGGGGACTCTAATCAGAGTCCCCAAACAAACTGTCAGCGCTTCATCTGTTTTCTGTTAACAAGTAATGTGCGAACAGACATCATTTTTCCCTTCTCCAGCCTCTCCACAGCCTTGAACCTCACCATATGTAGCTTCCAACCTCCTGGGATTGCAAAGCTGAGACAAAATGGGGGTTCCAAATGAGGCTGTGTCAGGGATGGAGTGAGGGGGAGAAGCATCATCTGGCAGACAAACTATACATGACCAGAAGTTATATGTTTACCACACACTTACTCATTATCCTTCACCAAGTGTCTGCTCATCCTCAGTAAACTCACTCACATCCTAAACAATCTGTGCAGTAGATGGTGGACACACACTCCTTTGCATTCATGAGTAAGCAGGACTGAGTGACAATGGCAGTTTGTCTGTTTTATATTTGAACCTAGAGAGCTCTGAGGATGCCTCTGCACTTGGAGGTTTACCTAATTAGGAAAACTTGATTTAGTTGGATGTCTGTGTTATACCAAAATGGAGGAGGGTAATTGAATGCTATGATTTGCACATGAAAATGTTAGTTCTATTTTCTAACAGTTTTCTCAAATCTCAGCATTTTTTTCCTTCATTTACAACAGTAATACATGCTTAGAGAATTTCCAGGATTTGGTCAAATAAAAAATGAAGAAACAGCATTTGGGAACATCTGTGGTGGCCACTATATTGCTACAAGGGATGCAGTGAGTACAAGGGACTATTAGAGCATCCTACTTTAGAATAAATATCTTTGAGCCCTTACTAAATCCCAGACACTCTTTGAATAGTTAAGAATATAACATTGCACAAGATGGCCTAGTCCACAGCCTTGAGAAGCTTATCATTTGGAAAATGTAGACAAAGTAGGTAAACAAACAATTCCATAATTTTAGATCATTATCATTTTAAAAGAAAATAAAGGGACACATCGTCTAGGGGTGGGTGGGGACATGCAGCTCATCCCTAAGTGTCCCTTTAGCAAAGAGAAGACATGGCTTTCTCTCTTACAGTCCTGTCTCTTTTCCATATTGTTTTCAGTTGCTTCATTGATGTCTACCAAGAGGGAATCAATAAATTATAAAATGGTATAAAATGGCCTTCTACAGAATATTCTGGTGATTGACATTAGTACTAATTTTAAATGTATGCTCTTGATTTGGTTAATTACCTAGCAAAAACACTGGTATGAGTCAGGGATGCCTAACTATCACAACAACAAAATGTATCTTTGAGCTACTGTGGAAGTCAACATATGTGTCCATTGCTCTGGGTGGAAGATGGTTATTCTAAATGACAGATGCCATTTACTTTTGAGGGGCTCTGGCAGGCTGTATGGATTCAAGTTTTTTATGAGCTATGGACCCAGTGAATGTATGCAAATGTGCTTGTGTTTTCATAAAAATGCATAACTACCCCCCAAACACCAGCATTATGGATTCATATGTGTGTGTGCATGCACATGTAAGTGTGTGTATGTGTGTGTGCCTGTTATTTTAAAGGTAAACTCTTACATTAAAGGAGATGTATAGGATGAAATTGAAACATAAAGAGACAATGTACAATGTTAGAAAATTAGAATTTTGCTTACAATTCTGACTATTGAGCTATTGAGTAATATGGCCACTCTGTGTTAAAATAATGCAAAGCATTGTCACATTACATGGATATGTCCAGATCATAAATATTTACCACTTAAATAAATATCTTTGAGCCCTTACTAAATCCCAGACACTCTTTGAATAGTTAAGGATATAACTTTGCATAATATGGCCTAATTCACAGCCTTGAGACACTTATGGTTTAGAAAATATAGACAAAGTAGGTAAATAAACAATTACATAAGTTTAGATCATTATTATTTTAAAAGAAAATACAAGAGAAAGAAAATTCAGGATGTCACTGGGTAGGAATAGAGCAATGGCTGTCAGCCTTCTTAATGCTGTGACCATTTAATATAGTTCCTCATATTGTGGTGACCCTCAACCATAGGATTATTTCATTGCTACTTCATAACTGTAAATTTGCTACTATTGTGAATCATAATGCAAATGTCTGATATGCAGAATATCTGATATGCAACCCTGGTGGGGGTCGTGGCCCATGGATTGAGAACCACTAGACTAGAGTAAGGCTATTTAAACAAACTGAAACGTAGCAAAGAAGTGTGTGAGAAGGGTGCTAGGTGAAGAGGAAAGGAAATACAAAGGTTTGATGTGGGGCATGCATGTGTGATCAAGAATCAGCAAGGAAGGTATGACAGGGAGAAGGGAGAGGTTAATAACAGCATAGGTGGATTTGGGAGGGGAAATGGATGCTAGTCTCTCAAGACAGGAAGGAGGGAACATCCAAGGAGGAAGCCAGTGAGGCAAGAGAACAGCATGGAAGTCCAGAGAAGGAGGTTACCAAGAGGAAGAAGGGATGCACCTGGTCAAAAAAGGCTTAGAAACATAGTGTACTGGGAACTGAGAATTTACCACGGGGTCTGCCCCTGAGTTTAATCAGTAGGATGGAATCCTTCCCAAGAGTCTTTACTTAGGATTTCAACACTATAGTGATCCACCCTTTCTCAGTACTCTTTCTTTGCACAGACATGGATGGTAGGTGCTGAGAGACGCAGTCCCTGGCAACTGATTTCTCTCATTTGCTGTAACTGATAATCCATGTGAAAAAAAGTGTTGTCTCTCAGAGGGTGGCAAATCATCCCTTCAAAAAAGAGGTAGAATTGGGCATGGAGCTCTCAGCTGGTACAGTGTTGGCCCGGCATTCAGGAAGCCCTTGGTTCAATTCCACAGCACCACCTAAACCAGGTATGCCTGTAATCCCAGCACTTGGCTGCTAGAGGCAGGACTGTGAGAAGTTCAAGGGCATCCTCAGCTACAACAAGATCAAGTCCAGCCTGTAATATGTAAAGCATAGCTTCCAAAACCAACCCACAGACAGATGGACAGAAAGGAGGGAGAAAAGGAGGTACATGATAAACTTCCTGTCAAATGTCTGAGGAATGGTTGAAATTTATCTTTTTTTAAAAGACCTAAATAGCTCTGGAGTAAATAAATAAATATAAATATATAAAAATATTAAAAGTAAGTAAAAACAAAATGTCCCAATGTTGTTAAAAGGTCATGCTGTAGTCAAGACTAGAGAGGTGGTCTTGTCAGTGGATGGGGGATCACTTCTTCCTTCAAGGCTGTTGTCCTTGTAATGGAAGGTACATGAAATAACACTTGAAGGCAGGACTCCTAAGCTAAATGTATATATAGAATCATTACACTAAGAGTTAGAAACCCTGTGAGTCTGCTGCCATTCAAGTTCTTTTCATGATAACTCCACAAGTCAACAAACTTGATTCAAATTGTCATCAAAATCAGATTGAAAATTAAATTACAAGCCCAAAACAGAAACCAAGTTGGAAGGGTAGCTCAAAATTGGTGGCATCAAAGAGAGAAAGAGTTGATAGTTACTTCCAGTTTTTATGCATGGAACACAAGGACACCACGGAAACCTGCCTGGCTCCCTATATGGTATGCTGTCCTATATGTTAATGGATTTCTCCCCTATTCTGATGTGCCCAGTGTAATGGTGAGCTGGAAGACTAACTCTAGATTTCCTCTTTTCAAACATTCATAACTCATCTGACCCCAGAGGAAAAATTCTCACACACTCTGTCAGGGTGAGGGCCATGTGATTCTCGTCATCTTTAATAGAAATCACACTTCTAAAACCCTGAATAAAGCTTCAGCAATTTAGGTAGTCATGTTTCCATAGCCAAATCTGTTGCTTTCAATTTCCTTCAGGAGTTTGTGTCCACCATTAAAATCTTGTCGTGTATTTATGGTGTGTGTCAATGAACAAGATTCCTGCTCCTTTAGAGCACATACTTTTAGCATTCTGATAACACGCATTTGGCAAATGAAGTATGTAGCCTGTACCAGTCAGTTATTTGGACTAGCATGGTTCTGCTAACTGTGGAGGATTGTGAACCCATATGACCCACTTCTGCCTAAATCTTTTCATATCGTGTCAAAATTCATCATGCATTTTTACTTTGTAATAACAGTACTTTTGAAATCTGAGCATTGAGAAATGTGCATATTTGTAAACAATTACTTGCATATTCTACTAACAAACTTATAGTTTCTGAACTACAAGAATAGCTTTTTCTATGTCAATCATAAAACATCTAAAAATGTTACATATTTTGTGGGAAACATACCAAGGCAAAGGCTTAGTACACTGTGAACTTGTAGAATCTCTACACTAACTATGGTCTTTCCAGGGAACCCTAAATGTGGCAAACCATAATAGAATAACAACAACAACAACAACAAAATGCATGGCTCCAAAATGAGGAAAATAAATTAAACTGCAAGTCAGGGGCCTGGAGAGACTGCTCAGTGACTAAGAGAGGACTGAGTTCAGTTCCCAGCACCCATTTAGAGGATCACAATCACCCATAACTCCAGCACCACATGACTTGATATCCTCTTCTAGATTCCACATGGTGTCTACACTCACTTGTGAACTTACCTGCACACAGACACATTCATATACACATTAATAAAACTAAAATAAATCTAGAAACCACAGTTGGCCTCTTAATACCTACATGGATATAACTAACTTAAGTGATTCCTAGTATCTCTAGCTAATCATTCTAATTTTAGGATAAAGGTTTTTTATAGTAACCTATCATAATGCTTGATATACAATGTAATAATGATAGATGGTTGCTGTGTTACACACTGGGCTAAATGCCACAAACTGTTCCTGTGTATTTGTACTTACAAGAAAAACTCATTGTAGAGGAATTTTAACCCAGCAACATGGCTGTTCTGGCAAGGGATCACATCCAAAGGCTTTCTAGGTCTCTGTGATCTGACTGGAATGGCACACCTTTAATCCCTTTGACTGGAATACAGACACACTCTTACTACAAACCTTTAATCCCAAACAATGAAAGCAAAGTTAGTCTGTAAAAGGAAGCAACCATGTTTGAAAGTAAGATCTAATTGAGGGTGATTTGATAGAATGAGTCAGAGATAGAATATGCCAAACTATTACAAGAACAGATGGAAAAGAGTCTACTTAAGAGCAGCAAGAGAGAGAGAAAGAGAGAAAGAGAGACAGAGAGACAGAGAGGTGGTGTGATGTGGTGGGTGGTGGGTGTTTTACTAGGACAGTTTTACAGAGATAGATTTCTGAGAAAACAAGCTAGACTCAGATGAAGACAGAAAAAGCCAAAGAATGGGAAGGAGCCAAAAAGATTAGAATATATTGCCAAAGTTAGTATGAGGCCAACCAGGGCAATTCAGTCAGAAGCAGAGAGAAGCTGAATTGAATCAGTCAGCTTGGAAGATTAGATTGTATGGAGGCTAGAGGCTTCCAGGCCTAGGACTAGAGATAGTTAGAGTGAAGAAAGAAATGCCATGGGCTCAGCCCAAGCCACTGTTCACACAGCTTTGGTACAGCTCCCATCTCATCTATTCTTTTGAGGGAATAAAAGCATCATTTACAACTTACAAACACAATCCTATAAAGTACATTGGGTAGTAAAAAGAGCATGCCCTAGTAAAGAGATTCAGGTAAATCCAAAAACTATGGGCCCTTCTACTTACTAAATCCATAGCCATAGTAAGTTATTTCATTTCCCCAATATTTTCTTCCTCTTTTTAAAAAAAATAAGACATGTCACTGTTGTGTGCTTTTCTCCTCCAGTGGTGTTGGATACTCTGAGGTATCTAGAGTTAAAGCATCTAGCTGGGCATCAGCTCAGCTGCTCCATGTTCCTGCATGATATATTGGAGCAATAGCACCAAAAACTGTTATGGGCATAACTGAGCACTTTTTAATTGGATTTAAGGCCTACCCCCATGAGCTGGAACTCAACTGGGCACTGCTAAAGTGGCCAGGAACCTGAGACTAAATAGTTCATGGTCCTTGCAGAAAACCTACTGCTATTATTCTGCTAAAGTAATGTAGCAATCAAATGACTCCTAATGACATATTGCTGTACCCATAGAGCAGAGTCATGTTCATCCCTCGTCAGTGAAGCGTCTCCCTGCAATAGATGGTAATTAACACAGAGACTCACAACTAGGTAATGTACAGAGAATGAGAGACTTCAGAATGCTCAGTCTTGAATGGGATGTATTCATCAAACCCCTCCCCTCAAGGCTCAGGAAACTATGTAGAAGAAAAAGCAGAAAGATTGTAAAAATCTGATGACTGATTACAAGAAGCAGCATCTTCCAGACACAAAACTGATGCACATGTGAATTCACAGAGACTATGAAAACATGGGAAAGATCTGCGTTAAGTTCAAACCAGACAAAAATTCCAGTATGAAGAACAGGAAGTGGCTACCAAGCCCCACCCCTAGCCAAGAAGTTATTTGTAATTGATTCCTGGTGGGAAAGGGAAAATCTTTTTTCTGCAATGGAGTATCATTGTGCATGTTAGCCACACTCCACGCAAGGACCCATGCCCAGGAGAGTTGGTTAACACCACGTGACCTCTGTGTTGTGCTTTGTTTTGTGGGATATTGTTTCATTTTGCTCTGTTTTGCCTATTTTTGTCTTATTGGGATTTTTTGTTTATTTTGATTTTCATTTTTAAATGTTTGCTTGTTAAGAGAAAGGTTGTGAAGTTGGGTGGTGGGTAGTATCTGGGAGAAGTTAGGGGTAGGAGAAACATGATAAAAATATATTGTATGTAAAAATTTTTAAAGAAAAATGAGACAATAGTCATAGTAATAATATGTGGCAAATTCTCAACACAGTGCTTGGTATACACAGAGATGTAAATATTATACAGACTTATTTTACAGATGAGGTAACTGAGTTTCATAAATTAGTTTGTTCAGGGTTGTATAATCGCTAAAAGTCTGAACTATAGCCATAATTCATACTTACCACTCAAATACACATTTCGTAGGTATTGGCTTCTTTCTCTATTTGCCTTTACTCCCATCTAGTTGGACTTCTGGGTGATGGAAGAGACAAACAGCTTCTCAGCAGGGGGTATCTATTGTGGTCCCCATCATAAGCCAGCTTATGGGTATCCACCACCACCACTAAACATCACACCCCATGCACACACTCATCTGATCTCTCTGGGCCCATTCCAGGGAACAATGCAGAGAGCTAAACAAGGGAAGTAGCATCTTTGGCAGCCCTGGATTTTTTGTATTGATTGCAACCCAGCACAGTGCCCAGCAGCACTTGAGCATACAGTCAACAGATCCCATAATACGCAATGACAATCGTAATCCCTCATCCTCCACCTTACTAAATTTTCCTGAAGGCTAGCCTACCATTTGATCCTGTATTCTCACTCTTCGATATATCACGATGAGAAATGAAATTGGCATGTCAAAGAAATGACTGTATTCCATGTTCAGTGCAGCACGACTCACAAGATCCAAAATACAGAAACAACTCAAGTGTCCACTGACTGGTGAATGGATGAACTGGTGTTGCATATGAACAATGAAATATACACAGTGAAATATTCTCCAACCATTACAAGAAATGAACTCCTATCACTCAAACTAAATGGATGAATTGGATGGTGTCTTAGTCAGGGTTTCTATTCCTGCACAAACATCATGACCAAGAAACAAGTTGGGGAGGAAAGGGTTTATTCAGCTTACACTTCCACACTGCTGTTCATCACCAAAGGAAGTCAGGACTGGAACTCAAGCAGGTCAGGAAGCAGGAGCTGATGCAGAGGCCATGGAGGGATGTTACTTACTGGCTTGCTTCCCCTGCCTTGCTCAGTTTGCTTTATTATAGAGCCCAAGACTACCAGCCCAGGGATGGCGCCACCCACAATGGGCTGGGCTCTCCCACCCTTGATCACTAATTGAGAAAATGCCTTACAGCCAGATCTCATGGAGGCATTCCCTCAAGGGAGGCTTCTTTCTCTGTGATAACTCCAGCTTGTGTCAGGCTGACACACAAAACCAGCCAGTAAAGAGGGTAATACAAAAATGAATAAACAGAAACATAAAGATAAATAAAACTCCTTAATATGTGGAATCTTTTAAAAAATGATCTCACAGAAGTTCGGATGAGAAAAGTAGTCACCAGAGGTAGGGAGAGCAGGGAAAAGGGACATGGGGAAAGATTAGCCAATAGATACTAAGTTACAATTAAATAGGAGAAGTTCATTTGGGGACACTGTATTGTGTTCCCTAATATCCCCAAGTAGACAATATTGATTTACCATATATTTCAAAGGGCTGGAAGAAGACGGGAGAGGTGCCTCAGTGGCTAAGATTACTAGCTGCTTTTCCAGAGGACCTGGGTTCAATTCCCACATCCACATGATGGCTCACAACCTTCTGCAGCTCCAAGCCCAGTCAATCCAATGCCCTTTTCTGACCTCTGTGGGCAATGCACACACATGACATATGTACCTGGATACAGTCAAAACACCAATAACAAAAAAAAGGAATAATAAAAAATTTTAAATCATTTTTTAAAAGACTAATAGAGAGATTTTTAAATGTTTCTGCCACAAAAACAGGATAAATATTTAAATAAATATGTACACTGACTCTGACATAAACATTATTCTATATGGACACATATCAAAAACATCACAGAAATATGAATAACACAGTTTCATCACAATTTTTGCAAGGTTTTATTTAAGGCAGAGCTAATCTATCAGGTTTGGGGGGGTTGGGGCCACCTCCTTGTATTCTCTTTATTCCCACAAGGATTATCTCCCCTGCACTATGATAAAATGAAGAGCATGCTCTCAGCAGGCCAGCTCAAGACTCAGCTTGGTTGAGGGTCACACACCCTTCTAAGAATGCAAGTAGAAACAGAGCATATTTCATTGGCCAGACTTATTTGAATCTTAATGGTCCTTCCAGTAAAAACATCCCCAGCTCAGCATCCTTTATTGCTAATTCAACATGAAACTAAACTTGACAGCACAGTTCTCAGATTCTTTCTTTAGGCCTTCTACCACATCCATTATTAACAGCTATTACAAGTTTTAGCTATTACTTATTGTTAGCTATTCATAGAAGCCGTTAATCCTGATACTATGCTTTAAGTAGCTTCTTTAATATTTATCTATTTGTCTGTCTGTCTGTCTGTCTGTCTGTCTGTCTGTCTATGGGGAGAGTACATGCATGGATGGGACCTGTCTGACACATGTCTGGAAGTCAGAAGACAGCGTGCTAGAATGGCTCTTTTTCCTCTACCATGAAGGCCAAAGAGATCAACTCAGCTCAACAAGCTTTGTATCAAGCAGCTATCCTTGCTGTGCCATCTCACCAACCTCTATACTACTATGTTAACACATTCCAGTAAAACTAAATAGTCTTGAAACATATCTCTTCTCCAATGTAATGACGCATGATTTTCACTGATACTATATGGGACTTTCTATTCAAACTTGAGCTCAAAAATACTTGAAAAAAAAAATCCCAAGTACAAACTATAGAAGGTCCAGAAGACTGGAGCTAATGCAGTCTTAGTATCAGTAAACATTTCTAAAGCTTAATAAAAAGGCTAAATTGTACAAGATGACTCCCCCGTACACAAAAACCAATCTGCCACCTTTATATATCAAACATAACTACATTTTTTCTGAAAACTTTCTTCTCAAAATTAAAATGTGATAAATTTATACAATCCCCAGAAATCCTCATTTCCTGAGCAATGCCTTCCTTTGCATTAAAAGCCATGTTTTCTGATCAGTAGTTATTCGCATTCTCAATTAAGTGCAAGCAAAATGGGTGGGTGGGTCCTCAGCAAATAGCAGATGCACCCCCAAAGGAAAAGCCGGGACTTCATTCACATCGAGATGATTTCTTTCTTTGTAAACGGAAAGTTCCATTGGAAACTCAAAGTTCCCTTTGCCAAATTGAAAGGGACAAAACAAGTTCAAAGAGAATTTCCCACTTTTGAAAAGGTTATTGTGAACAATGGGAGTTTTTCAAATTATTTTTAAAATATTGTTGGCACTGCCCCTTGAAACAAGTTAAAAGGCAGAATAAGCCGACAAGTGACCCCTGTGAGCAGGATGCTCAGGACGAGGTCCTGGCAGATACAGTCTCAAGCTGTAATTCTGTTGCCTTCCTCCTGCCTTTCAAGTCTGATGAATTTTCCTTTAACTCCCATCCAGTGCGGGGCTCCACAGAGTGTTTGAAAATTAAGACAACTAGGGTAGGCAGTTTCCTAGGGACCTTTAAGAAGAAACTGACAAATTAGCCCAATTTCTGGTTGTTTTCTTCTTCCAACGCACACTCAAAGAAGAAGCATAATTTTCAAAAGATTTTTAACTCAGAATTTTCTGTTCATGTATGCAATGACTGAATTGAGATCCTGGCTCAAAACATGGTGGATAATTAAGCCAATAGTAGTAGTAACATACTACTACTATTTGAACTGGCTGTAATACACCTAGGGAGCTAAAGGGACAGACAAGATAAAGTGACATGATTCTCCCCACACCTTTTTTTAATTAAAAAAAAGTACTTCATATATGAGTACAATGTTTACATTGCTCTCTCTAGGAATAAAACCGAATGGCCTCAGCAGGTTGTATATGCACGGCATTTGCAAGGAAGTTCAGGGAAGAAATTGTCCTTCTTGTAAGGAAGCAGCTTCCCACTCCAGTGGCAGTTTCAGGGCAGTGGGCAAACTGTTTCCTTTCAAGGAAGAGAAGAAACGTCTCTGTGTATGGAGTACAATGCAGCTATTAAAAAATAATAAATATTTAGCACATACGTGTTGGTATAAGCAAGTTTTTGTGTTGAACATAACCTCGCTGAAAAGCAATAAAAAATTAAAGAACAAAATGGAACCGTAGGGCAGAAGTTCATAAACTCATCTGACAGATGACTGGGAAAGAGTGTTTAAGGATGTATGGCTTGCCTTATCCTGTTGCTGACTATGTACTTTTTTTGGCAAGTGATGGAGAACTAAAGTTTCCAAACAGCTCCTAGATGCTTCTCCTGTGACTCATCCCAGTACCATACATTTTATAAATGAGAAACATGGAAGGAAATGAGGATACTTGATTCTTCTTGCCTGTGGACATAGAATGAGCATCAATTCACCCACGTTGTAGTCTTTCTTTGAAATTGTACCATCAGCTTACCCAGGTCTCCAAATTGCTGACATCCCATAGTAGACGTGCCTGGAATTGTCAGTCTCCATCATCACATGAGCCTGTTGGTTCTGTTTCTCTCAAGAATCCCAACCAATGTAAGTCAACATAAGAAGAAATGAACAGAGCCATGATATGTTGGAAGAAGATTGATGTTGAATTAATATGAGGATGAGGCAAAATTCATATTCAAGACTTATCTTCTTGCATGGTCCAGAAGCCTGGGTTTTTTTTTCCCTTACTGCCTTCAAAAAGAATTTTAAAATCTCTTTGAAGTCCTGGCAGCCATATCCTATTTCCACTAACCAAACCATCCATTCTGTATCACTAACCAAATTATTCATTCTGCATCCCAGGTTCAGCATTTCTTTATGAAATGAGGAGTGAGGAACACACATTATCTGTGCTTTAATTAGCCAAACTCCATGAAGGCCATGTGAAGGCCCTTCATTGACTTCACAATGATTTCTCCACAAGAATTCTACCATGATATTGCATCTCCAAGAAAAACTTTTAATAACTTCTCTTTCCCTGTGTTAATTTAGAAGCACGCCACATCTACAGGACATGGTGCAATGTGATCGTTGTGAGTGACAGCTTCATAGCAAGCGAAGCACATCAGAGCCTCCATAAGCCAAGAGCCAGATCTTTATCTGAACAACTGTAAGAGTAGAGGCCAGCTCTTAGACACACAAGCATCTTCAAGCCATCAGGAACTTCTGGTACCTCTCTTCCAACATCTTCAAGATGAGTGGAATCTAAACTCGGGAAAATAAGGCTTTTTTTGAATTCTCTCAGTCGCTGGGACTTCGTTTCTCAACAGGAGCTGCTCAATAGTAGCTAAGTCAAATTTTAAATAATTTGAAAAGTACCATTTCCTCGTCTCAAAACACTTCACGCTTCGCTGGGAGTTAAAGGGAGATAGAAGATGGCTCATTTAGCCAAGAATGGGGAAAAAAAATGAGAACTCCGAAGCTTGGATTCCTCTGGCCTTGAGTGTGGTTTGGGTTGTGCTGTGTTTACGCTTAGAAAGATGTGGCATCCCGTTTTTATTTCTCAAAGGGCTTTAAATGCTTATTTAAAAATGTTCTTTGAAATCAAATAGCTCTTTAAGGCTGTGTTTTGATGATTTGATTGTAAATGAATGAAAAGCATATGGATTAAGTCACACATGGTTTTAAAGTATTACAGGCAAAAAAGTGTCTAACAAGACACATTGAGAGTTTACCAAATTCAACTGTTTGAAAGAAAAGTCGTGGGTTAGAGAAAAACAAACTGGATTTTTAATTGAAAAAAATGTAAAGGCCTATATGTGGAGAGTTTGGCCAACAAGTCAAGCATCTCCAGTTACCATCTGGTCCTGGATTTCCACCATACATGATTCTACTTTAAGCTAACTCCCCAAATGTTTACTACAAGAACTGCTATTCTGAAATAGAGGGTTTCAAGTAAGACAAGTAACACTTTGCTTCCTAACCAAGACTGATACACAAATCCTAAAAAGGCCATTGTTTTGTCATTAATTAAATTATCTGTGTGTGGAAACATCTGTTTCAGAATCACTAGTTTTGTTTCATTGAGATTTACCTTTCTGGCCACACTCTAAAGCAATGCTTTCCTGTGTGGAGGGAAGGGATGGTACACAATTGAAGAGTTTTGAAAGAAGTGTCTACTCAGTTTTGTGTTTAGAAGAACCAAGGAAACAGGAAAATTTTTTTGAAGCTGGAGGGTGAAGGAGTAAGACTTTTTTATGAGAGAAGGAAGTCATGCAAGTAATGAGGGAGAATAGGCCGTCTAAGAGTAAGACCTAAAAGGACACGGGAGCTGAAACGCAGTGTCCTGTCCCAAATCAGTCAAGAGACTCCAGTGAGAGCATACTGAACACGGCCTTCTGAAACAACTCCAAGTCCCTTCTCTTCAGAGTTAACAGTGTTGGGGATGGCGCTCTTCAGATTCCTATTTTAGCTTTGCCCTTATTTTTCATAGGTTATTTTTTCCAGATCTTGTGTGTGTTGCTATTCTTCAAAAATGCAGCTCTTAGGCATGGCCCTAAGTGTTGGATTTTGTTATGTTCTTGCTTACCTTTCTTGCTTTTGTGGAGATTAATATTAACCATCAACTTGACGAGATCTAGAATCAATCACTCATAAAACAAGTCTTGGGCAGACCTATGAAGAATTATCTAAAGGAAGTTAGGCTCTGGATGTGCCTGAGAATTTTCTGAATTAATTTAATTAAAATGGGAATACCCACTCTAGATGTGGGCAACACACACACACATACACACACACTTTACATTTGTTTTTATTTTTAGTTCTGATCAGTTCCAAATTTATACTTGTATGTGGTTTGATGAATAGTTGTAACATATTTTTTTGCAAAAGAATTACCCAATTGTCCTAGTATTATTTTCTTCTATCTTTGCCCAGAAATTTCAGATACAAGCTTTATGTAGTGGTAAACTTCTACACATTCTTGAGTCTCGTTTGAACATTCCATTCTACTCCGTTGGCCTGAGTATTCATGCCCCAGTACTACATAATTTTAATTAATAAAAACCTTAATTATCAAAACTCCTTTTCAGAAGAGGGAGGGGAAACTGTGGTAAAGATGTAAAGTTAATTAATTAGTTAGTTAATTAATGAAAAACCTCTTCATACCAAACCATTTACATCCTCTCCAGTCCTGCTGTGATGGTTTGTATATGCTCGGCCCAGGGAGTGGCACTATTAGAAGGTGTGGTCCTGTTGGATTAGGTGTGTCATTTTGAGTGTGAGCTTTAAGACTCTCAGCCTAGAGGCCTAGAAGCCAGTCTTCCAATAGCAAATGATGGAGAACTCCTTCAGAAGAAGATGTAGAACTCTCAGCTCCTCCTGTACCATGCCTGCCTGGATGCTGCCATGTTCCCACCTTGGTAATAATGGACTGAACCTCTGAACCTGTAAGCCAGCCCCAATTAAATGTTGTCCTTCTAAGAGTTATCTTGGTCATGGTGTCTGTTCACAGCAGTAAAACCCTAACTAAGACACCTGCCATCCATCTGTCATTATACTCAATTTTCTCAGCTATTCTTGGGTCTTACTCTGTATGAACCTCAGCATCAACTTGACCCGCACATGACCTGTGGCATGTTGGTGTATTTGCTGGGCTCACTAGTTTCTACACTGTATTGATGTATAGATGATGATACATAGAAGCCTGGCCAAAAAAAAAAAGGTTGTATATATGATTCTTGTGGGGTTTGTACATTTCTTACTTTACCTTGATCATATTATCAGTATTTTCTACCATTACAAATTACTTTTCTCTTCCATTTAGCTCCTGAATGAAGGAGGTTATTTAAAAGTCTTCATATTGGCCATTTGGTTTTGTGGAATCTTTCAGTGCATGGGTTAATTTTACCACTGACTCTGAAGATTCTAACTACCCTCTACTACCAGCTGTTTCTCCTTTCTGATTCTGTTATTTCTGCTTTCTTTTCCCTAATCACATTGCTTAACACTTTAATAACAAATAATATAGGAGATGGTAGACTGACTCAGATTTGAGGCCCCCATGAAAATTTTATTTGGGTATTTTAATAAAGATTTATTACAGTAACCTTTTATTCCTATTTTTTTTCAGTGTCTTTATTGGAATGAAAATCTGCCAAAGGCTATTTTTCAAAACCAACCTTTTGTACACCAAGACGAATAAACTTTCTAATACAAAGTCTTCTTGAATTTTGATATAAATCACACTTGATCTAGTTTATTGGGTTTTGATGTGATGAATCTACTCATTAATATTTTATGTTGATTTTGTGTCACTATTCCTAAGTGATGTACTCCCACTATCTGTCAACTTAGCAAAAGTTGACTCAGTTCTTTGAAAGAATTTGGACAGTTTGGTCAATTATCCTTATTTTTCTGATTTTCTTTATCCTAATTTTAAGATCGTGTTACATTTTTCCTGTAAATGATTTAAGGCCTTTTTTTCCCATTGTGTGCTCCTTCCGTGGTGTCTCTTTTCCCCCTATGAATACTGACCTATTGAAATATCCAGATATTTTACTGGGATCAATTTTAGTAAATCTGTTTTCAAGGTTATTTTTAGAGATGTGCACATTTATCTTTTATGATATGAAAGTTTCTCTGTAATTAATTATTTTCTCCCTATAATTTTTCATTTTGTAATCTATACATTTTCTTCACTGACTTAGCCAATGGTTTCTGCATTTTAATGATATTTCCAGGGAAATAGAATTACTATTTATTGATTTTATACACAGTTTATTTGGTCTTTACTTTGAAATTTTGCTTGGAATTTATTCTACCCTTCCATGTGCTTTCTTTGTATTTGGTTTGGTGTCTGTTTCTGGATATTTTTAGTTAGGATTCACTTTATTTTTATCTTTTATTTGCATTTATTAAGACATTTCTGTCTGTTTCTTTCTCCCTCTGGTCACTGCTTTTTAAATATAACTCCCAGATGTGGTTATGAAGGATTCATTATTATTTTCCAGAAATTATATAACTTCTGTTTGTATTTCCCCTTTCACTCAAGATTTAACCCCATAAAGTATTTTTCAATATCAACATGTAAGGCTTTTTTTTGAGATTTAAATCATTTTAAGATCATAGTTGTAACACATTATGATCTGGAAATATTATTTATAACATTGTTACTATATGAAATGCATCAATATCTTCTTTATGGTCTAAGATATAACTTATTTATGAATGCAACATGAAAATGTGAAAAGGGAATTCTATTACCAATGTATAATATTCTGTATATATTCACTCACTGGTAACAGACTTACCTTTTTTTTTTCCATTGGACGTATGTTCCAGCATATTCTTCATGACATTTGTGCTGTTTGACATGAAGATGCTCTAAACTATTGTGTGCTGGTTGTAACCTGTGGCTCAGCTTTTCTTTTGCCTTGATTAATTCTTTCTTTCTTTCTTTCTTTCTTTCTTTCTTTCTTCCTTTCTTTTATTTTGTTCTTTCTCTTTTTGGTATGAAATCTGCGTTGTCTGACAGGTCAGCCTGCCATACATTAGCTCATCCATTTTCAGCATTTTCAATCCTATTGTCTTAGCTACATCTCTCACAGTCAGCAGAAAGTTAGGGCTGTACCATGAGCCCCTCTTGTTTTTCCAAGGGAAGATAAGCTTGCATCCATTTATGGACCACGTTGGCCTTCTCTGTCTCTTTCTTTATGCACCATGTGCTTGCATGCGTGCGTGTGCGTGTGCGTGTGCGTGTGTGTGTGTAACATTCACATCCTTTCTTCTCAGTATGTCTCCAGCCTTGTTTGGTCTTGGAACTATAATCAAGTTTTCTAAATGTTCCAAGTTAGTCTTTTTGCCAATAAGTCCTCTTTTTATTTCCCGGTTAAGAGAGGCTCATCTGGATAACACCACATTTCCTTTTTGAGAGATCTACTGGTGTGTACTGGTGTGTACTGGTGTGTACTGGTGTGTACTGGTGTGTACTGGTGCGTGTGTGTGTGTGTGTGTGTGTGTGTGTGAGAGAGAGAGAGAGAGAGAGAGAGAGAGAGAGAGAGAGAGAGAGAGAGAGAGAGTCTGTGTGAGTTTATGTATGTGCAAGTACCTGCCAGGTGCAAAGAGTGTCAGATCCCTAGAACTGAAGTTATAGGCAGGTGTAAGCCATCTGATGTGGGTGATAGGACCTGAGCCTAGGTCCCATCGAGGTACAAGCTCTTGTAACCATTGAGTCATCTACCCAGCCTGAAGCCTTACATGCTTGCCCAGTGAAACTGAATTTGGTATGATGTATATAATTCTACTGTCTGACCAATTTTTTGGAGGAAAGGTTTACCAGTTAAAACCTTTCTGTTTTATTCTCATAGCACCTTCCTTAGAAAGACCATCTGCTAATCTTATTAGACATTAGGATTTCCAGTTTAACATTAGTCTGTTCTGTCAAAATAGTAATGTCTGGTTTCTTGAATTGATAACTTCTTTGATTGTGGGGTTTTTTTTTTTTGACTCCTGTATGATTACTAATTCCATCTTTTACCACCTCATTTTCTATCTTTGCTACATGGGAGAATCTTTTTTATTTGTTTTTTAAATATTTACTTATTTATTTTATGTAAATGAATGCTCTATCTTTGTGTATACCTGCATGCCAAAGAGGACATCAGGACTCATTATAGATGGTTGTGGTTGTGAGCCACCACATGGTTGCTGGGAATTGAACTTAAGACCTCTGAAAGAGCAGCCAGTACTGTTAACTGCTAAGCCATCTTTCCAGCCCTCTTTTTTTATTTTCTATTTGTCTTCTTTCTTTCAACAGTAATGTTCTCCAAGGCTGCCATCTCCAGTTCTCCTCACATTGCGTCTCCCAGACCTCAGGTCAATATTTAGCCCTCTGTATAAGCTTGGGTTTTGTTTTGATTTTTTGTTTGTTTGGTTGTTTGGTTTGGTTGGTTGTTGGTCAGTTGGTGTTATCTTTAATCCAACCTACACCATATCCTTCAGGATCCATACTCTGATAGCTAGGGCACTTACAGGCTAACACTACACCATGTCCTTCAGGATCCATACTCTGATAGCTAGGGCACTTGCAGGCTAGCAGACAGTAGTAATTTATTACTAATGGAGTGTCAAGGCAGTATTGGATTTTGTGCGTCTGTCTGTATGTCTCCTTTTGCTTATAAAACATTTAGTATTCAACCCCTGGAATTCCCCTTTTCTGATCTTATGAAATACTAAGCACATCCTCAAAGCTCCACCTCTATTCTCTATAGTCACATTGCTTTCTTCCTCTTAATACTTCACCGTAATGATTCATCATTCAGAATAATGATTAAATACCAATGTATGTTTTGGAGAAAACAAAACACATTCAAAATAGACTGATATTGTTGAGATTTTTTTCCTACAAACTCTTTCAGAACAATAAATACATTCTAGCATACTTGGTAGTGTTTCTTCTTCTTTCTTTTTTTTTTTTTTTTTTTTAAGTTTTAAAAGAAACCAGCAGGAAGGCCCTCCCTTATTGTCTCTTTAGTCTTAATGGTACAAGCAAGATAGCAGAGGAATTGTCAGCTCTCATTCCAATAGGGTCTTTATCCTATATTTTTTTCTCAATAGATTTCATATTGCTGGCTCGAGCCATTAAGACCTGTTGTACTGCAGTTGTGACTCAAAAGCTGACCACCTTTAGCCATCAGCCTGTGGCAAATGTTCTTATTACCCTAACAAGCACCAGGGAAAGTAAGACTGGAGTGTGAACACTAAGACTAAATGCCACCAACGCTCAGCAACACAGACTGAGGCATGAATTCCACAGAGGAGCAACATCGAAGCCCAGGAGGTCAGCTGTCACACACTTGAGGATTTCAACAATCAGTCATAAAATAAATGTCTGGTTTCAAAATGAAGACCAAAAAGAATTTTAAGAGACTGCTAAGCTTCAAAATGTTTGCAGTGCCTAGTAAGAAAATATCTTATTTATAGCATTGGGCCAGCTGCAACAAATGCTATAAACCAAGTGTATGCAACTACAGTGGGAATTGAATTTCTCACAGTTCTGGAGGTGGCAAAGTTGAGTTCAGGGCATCAGCAGTGTTTGATGGGGGTCTGTTTCTTGGACCACAATGATGCTCTCTTACTGTATCCCTCCATGATGGATGTACCAGTAAGATAGCTTCTTTTAGAAAAAGAGAGCACTAATCCCACTTCTGAAGTTATTCCTCCAGGACCAAATGACCTCCAAGGTCCTACCTCCTAGCATCATTAGCGATGACCTTATAATATTGAACTGAGGATACATAAACACTCAAACTATGAAAGTATTCATTAAATGCTGGCCACCATTACTATATATTCTGGAACATTCAGCTACAGCTCTCATTCCCATAGGGTCTTTAGCTTACACCATTTTCCTCAATAGGTGTCACATTGCTGGCTCTAGCCATTAATACCTATCTTTATGTCCAGCCTTGATATGAGGGTTTGTGCTCAGTTTTTTTGTACTTTGTTAAGTCATGTTCAGGAGATACCCCTGGGAGATCTGCTCTTTTTGTGGGTAGAAGGGAATGGAGAAAGAGTTGATGTGGTGAAAAGAGGAAGTGGGGGAAGAACTTGGAGGAATGGAGGGAGAGCAAACTGTGGTCAGGATGTAATATATGAGAGAAGAATAAAAGTTTTATTTTTTTAATACCAATCTCTACTTTACACAATACCATCAGTTTAGAACCCACACAACCCTCAAAGTGTTTCTTTGCATCTTGACATGATTTTATGTTCGAACATCCCTTGACAGCTTATGATAGTATTAATAAATCCTGAAGTATTTAAAGCACTCTTCCCAATCTCTATTCAAAGCCATGATAGCTGTCCATCACTCCCACCTCTGAAAAGACATTTTCTGAAGAAGCACTCAGGACTTAGCTTGAAAGCTTTGGTGGAGTTTATATCTGAATGATCCCTAAGGAGATGTTCAGCCTTGTGTTTTCTGTCCCTTATGAATAGTCTCTATCCTAAAGCAGTATAACTTCCAAAGAAGACAAAAATATCAACAGCTGGCTACATGGGAAGAAGAGGCAAACCGTCCTGTATCCTGTATGCTGAAACACTTGATGTACTTTGGATATAATTACATTATCATTTATTTTCCAAACTATACAAAAAAATCACTATATTAAAAACTTCATGCTTTCATGAGGGTGAAGCAAGAAGACTTCAAGTTTGAGATCAGCCTGGGCTACAGAGTAAGTTCAAGAAAAGCCTATGCTGGTTCTCAAAATTCTATCTCAAAAACAATCAATGGGTTCACACTGCAAATTTCTTTTAAAGAATTTATTTTAGTTTTTAAAACCTGGAAAAAAATCATCAGGCTCAAAAAGAAAATATAAAAACAAATGAATATATAATAGATACAAGAAAAATACAAGATAAGAAAAGAAAGAGAAGGAATAGGAAAATGAAAATAAGACATCACCTCTAACATATTCCAGTATAAGGGCAGAGAAAATTTCATCTATCGCCGATCGAAAGACTTGCTGTAAAATCTCTTTTATATGCCTATTGATCCGAGTTGGCCATTCTTCATATGACAAGGGACAAGTCAAGCTTTGCATGTAACTGGTGTACAGGAGTCCAGGCTTTGATGTCAGCATTGCAACAAGGTCAAACAAAAGGTTAAAGGGTTAATAATAGAGAAGATTAAAAAACAGGGCGACTAGGTATAGCACTGGCAAAGGGTATGAAATATGAAGCAGAAGTCAAGACTCTAAAGCAGACGTGAGCTACAATCAGGATGCCTCAGTGTGGCACGCAGAATAACATGAAAAGCACCCAAAATGCTTCTACTTCACTTCATTTTTACTTGTTTATATATTGAATGGGCTAGTGAAATTTCCAAGTCCTGCACTGGAGCTTAGAGAAAGCCAAATAAAGACCCCATGCACCTGGAAATAGCCTCTGCTTGGATCATGGGTTTGGCTTCGTTTTTAATGCATCTCTATAAAGGCTATCACAGGAACTGAGTCTCAACGTTATCAAAATTTTAATGTATGTAATGGGGGGAATATTTTTCATACAAGGGAAGATGGAGACTGTAAAGAAACAACAGCATTACAAAGCATTGCACTACTGTTTTTAATCTAGTCTATGTAGGTCCTTCCAGTGGCTTCAGTGAGGAACAATGTCTGAAGCATTTCTAATGGATGTAGAAGGTGGTGGTCCCATCTCATCTCCCAAAGCCTCCATCCATAGGAACAGAATTGGTCCTCACTAATCACCCCAGCATTGCATTGCCCTCAGCAGTGCAGGTGGTCAAACCTGTGTAAAATATGGACTCACACAGCCCTGTTATTTCCATGTATTCTTGCCTACCACTCATTCATTCTCCTGGTTATAAACTGCTCTCTAGCAACAACATCCTAGGATTTCACTGGCTATTCTTGTTCATGAATAGCAGCTGTGTAGCAGTGCCTGGAGGTATCAGAAGAAATATGTGTGGATGCTTTTACCATGTGGCTTATTAAAAGCCAATGAAGCCTTTCATGTAAGCCAGGCTGGGCTAGGCATGAACTTACACAAAGCAATGTCCAGTAGTATGGAATAAGGATCAAGGCTATCTACAGAATAAAAACTCTGTCGTCAGTGTTGTCTTCAACATACTTTTGTACATGAGTACTGTCTAAAAATACCTTGGGTGTTGTCACCACTATGGGTCTATAAACTGTTCCTAAGATACTTTTTATAGTTATCATTAAAATTAAAGTCAAGGTGTAAAAGAACATTTTCTAAAATTAAAATTAAATAAAATTAAAATGCTTGTTATAAGGTTGCTCGAGTTAATAGATATTTGTTGCATAATTTGAAATTCATGTTAATATTCAACAATTGGGGGGGTTGACACATTGTAAATACTTATTTCTATGGAGTACAATGCAATCACCAGTGCCATGGTTATGTCTGGGTCCAGGCTGCTGCCAAAGGCAGCTGGGTCCATGATCCTGCTGTAGCTGGTGTCTGTGCCGAACAAAGTCTATAGCATGAGTTACCACTAAAGACCATGTAGATGTCTATAGTCTAGACTGCCACCTGCGACCATGTGGATGTCTGAGGGACATGCTGCCACAGGTGGACATGCTGATCTGAGTGCCAGTGTGGTCACCTGAGACTATAATGATCCTTCGGTCATGCTGCTGCCAGGGGGGCCAGGTCTGTGGTCCTATCACAGCTGGGGGTCTGTGTTGATGTTGAGGCCTATGTTACCACCAAAGACTAGTCAGATGTCCCTGTTCTGGGCTGTCATTTGAGGCCATGTTGATGCCTGAGCACTTGTGCTGAGCTGGCCCCGCCAAGCCTCTGAATAGCATGGGAGAGCGAACTCCATAGCAAGAGTACAAAAGAACTGTCTCCTAGGTCATGAGAGTGGGAGAGCTGGCCCTCCCCACCACCCTGGCTGCAGCACTCAGAAGAGCAACCCTGCCCCTTGCCTGAGCAGCAGCACAGTAGAGCTGGCCCTGGTGGCAGGGGCAAAGGTGAGGGCATAAAAGTAGGAGAGCTGGCCCCGTCCCTTGCTAAGTATGAAACTTGGGTGAGTTAGCCTGGGCAGTGCTGGAGAGCTGGCCCCGGTGGTGTGCTTCTGGGAGAGCTGGCAGGCTGATCAACTCAAGGAGCACTCAGGCTCAGATCCAGGGCTTTGAGATCCCACTCTAACAGCTACCCCATCTATGAACTGCTGGAACATGGGGGGGTGGGGGGGGCGGCCAAATCCACGACACACAGGCTATCAAAAAAAGCACTGATACTCAAATGAAACCTGGTGTTTGCTCTGAAGGGTGGAGAAGAAGAAAGAGGTAGGTGTGCAGATGCACTAAGAATCTGGAGAGAGATATGTCACTTGCTTGTGGATATTTAGACGATGAATGAGTGCATGAGGCTTCACAAGAGATACCTCTGAGAAGCGAAGTTTCAATTTTCAATCGCAATGAAGACAATTAAATGTCTGTGCATGGAAGTGAGGAGCGATGGGGAAAGCGGGCAGAGCTTGACCAGACAACATCTAACGGGGTCTCTTTGGTAGTAGATAAAAACTGTCTTGAAAGAGAGGAAGAGTAGGTGAGTTGTTGGTGATCTGATGCAGCTGGGAACAGGGCGATACAATGTGACCTCTTGAGGTGTGGGCTGTGTGGATCACATTTTAGCTTCCAGAGAATGCTACCTTCACCCTGGAAATATCCTCAGTTCCAAAACACATCTGTTATCCACTCCTTCCTCTCTGTAGTGGAGAAAAAAAAAAAAAAAGAAAGAAAAAGAAAAAAAAGTTCCTACCTGGTGCTAGAAGGCACAGCTACTAGTCATTAAAGAGAGACCATGGCCTCAGCCACGGCCACCAAAGCAGACCAACGCAAAGCAGACCCAGGCAAGACCTATAGGAGCGCGGTATGTGACTCCCTGTGTGATCAGAATGGAGGTGACAGCAGAGAAAGGAGAATCGACAGGATCCCAGTCACCCCTTAGTGGGGCCCCCCAAACCATAATAAGAAGAGTATTCCTTTGATCAGTGAGCATCCATAAACCCTACAAAGCCAGACTTCCTTCTGCGGGGAAGATCTTAAAGCCTTGTTGTATTTGATTACCTAAAAAACACTCTCCACCACAAAGATCTAAGAAACAACGGGCAGAAATGCAAATCAAAGCATCACTAACCATCTTCTGAGAGGCCTCTGACAGGGCAGCTGGGATGGGGGGTAGTTCCAGGAAGGAGCCAAAGTCCTTCCATGTGAGGCAAGTGCAAAGCTACCCCATGATGAGGACACCTAGAGTCGAGCTTTTCATGGCATCTCATGAACAGTACTGATTAACACCAAATGGTAAGACAAAATTATTCCCAGCAGTCCTGGAAATGCAAGCTGCATTCGGGGACAGAAGCCATGTTACCTAGACATAATTCTTCTAGATGACAGGTGAACACTGGCTGCGAGCAGGATACCGTGCAGATGTTTCAAAGCTGGAGACAGCTGTTGCCAAACCAATATGTTCTGAATGTTAAATGAAACACATATCAAACAGGCAAACTTCTCTGTTGAGCCACATGAAAAATCCAGAGTTCTATCAGGCTTCTGCAGTGCCCATAGAAACTGGAAGGATATTTATTCACACAGGGCTACTAATCTTTAAGAAAAAGTGTGATGCCAAAAAGCCTGACACTAAATACAGCAGGACCAAAAAGTTTCATTAAACTATTAACACTAAGGGTGGCAGGTGAGATGGACTAGTGGGTCTGAGGGTGATTTCCAGAACTCACACACTGAAAGGAGAGAACTGAATTCTGAAAGTTATCCTCTGACCTTGACCTAATGCTAGGGGTACATACACATCAATAAACTAATAAGTGTAATAAAATCCTTACAAATAAGGTGGAAAGGGACAGGGAAGATAGACATGTGACAGTCCCTCATGGTCTCTACATATATTGCACACCATACACACACATGTGCAAAACACACACACACACAAAAATACAATAATACTCAATACACATATATGCACATGGGGAGAAAGAATGAAGCACTGGTGCTATATTAGCTAAATAAACAATGGTTAAATATATGTTGTTATATTTACAATTATGCACATGCATTGGTATACATGTACTGTGAGGAAGTATTATATTTAGAATTTGATTTCCCAATAATTTGAAAATGACTCTAATCTAATGGCATTTGCTTCTCTCATAGTGATCCCCGACTGGCACTTTTAGGGGACAAGAACCCATTTATACAAACTGGGGCATCCCCAGTTCCATTTATATATATAACTGAACCACAGAAGACTTTGTTCTTGCCACCCACTTCTTAGCTACCAGATAAGCAAGTGAAATCACTCCACTGGTCACATGGAGAAGAGAAGTCAACTGCTTTGTCTCTTACATTTCTTTCTGGTTGTACTTAGGGGAACACACCACTACAAACTGTAAAAACCATACACAGGCACGATTTTTTTTTTTTTTTTTTTATGCTTCGTTCCTATACACAGGTGAAGTTCAGGACATTTCCTTTAAAATCCAGGCATTGCTCTGAACAGTCATCACAGGTGTGATACTAGGCCTGAAAAACATGACATCATTAGCTTCCCAAGTCTTCAAGCATGAACAATGGGGAAGCTAGACATTTTGTAAGAATCTTAACTTTCTGAGTTTGCCATGCTATGAGCAAAAATAGCAGTCATGCACAGAAGCTCCCTGGAGACAAGATGCCAGGGTAGCTCCAGCGTGGTCCAGAAAAAGCATTCCAGGGACCTGGCCTAGAGTGGAAAGTCGTTATTGCCATATGTCCAAGGAATACAGCAGACGGAGCCAACCCCACCTGATATTTGATTGTTACACAGCAGGGACCTAAGGTGAAACCTGAGCCCAGCCAATCCACAAAATTCTATGAAAAAGCAACAAAATACTGTTTATAGCCATTAGGTTTGGATCTGCTTGTTAGTAGTAGTAGACATTAAAAGTCATTTTGCCAAAAAAATCCCTGGACTGTTTTTAAGATTTAAATTCTCTACTCTTGAGATATAAAATAGAGTGGTCCCTGGCCATGCACCTATTTAAATAGGAATTAATTGTATTTAAATTATATTTAAAAGTCAGTTTCTCAGTCACACAAAACACATTTCCCCAGCTAAGCCACGAAATGCAAGAGAGCAAGTTGCCAAATGTTCCCAATTATACTAGAAAGTTCCACCAGAGTTCGGTTACAGACAACCGGAGCTCTGCCACATTCTAGAGATGAAAGGAAACGGACAATGTATTCTACCTTCTCAAGCCTAAAACTGATCAAATCGTGCCCAACAGCCTGTGTCTAACTGAACTGAGGAAAGAAAGGGTAAGTATTCCAGGGAGCATTTCTAGGCTCCAACTAGAAAGAAAGCCAGTAAATTTCTCCAGGAATTTTGTGAATTAAATTCTTGTGAAGAAAAGCCTCTTGTTATTTCCGTTGTTGCTAATTATGTCCCCACCACCACCACCACCACCCTGGGAACAACAGATTCCAGTTTGTCACTGAATATGAGAGAGGGTCTAAGAGATAAAGTTACCCCAGAACTGAGCCCCACAAAGCAGAGGCGGATGTGGTACTCGGAAGAGACATCACACAGAATTCACAGAGGCTTTTGCCTGACAAGGAATCGTTAGGATACATCAACTGGGAGAAAAAAAAAAGATCCGGTACCTTGGCATAAGGCCACAGAAAATGTTGCTTTTCATTACAAAATTCTCTTTCTTTCTTGAGGGAAATTGTGAGCCTACATGGATATATATGTCTATGTCTACATGGGGGGACCTACAGCAAGAGAAAAAACAGACACAAACTCAGCACCACACGTGGCTATGCCTTCAGGAAGACAGAAGTAATAAGTCATCTTTTTAAAAGCCCTGGGGCAAGTTGATAGTTGTCCTTTTTTTTTTTTTTTTTTTAAGTAAATACGAAGCTATATGATTTCAAAAGTGATGAGTTTTTAATGGCACGTGATAAAAATAAAGTTTAAATCAAGTGTGAGGTAAAGATTCATGACACAAGAAAATGTTAGTTGAAGCGATGTAATTTTTCTTACGTAGGTCCAGAAGGAGATGAACCCATGATTTCTTTCCTCTGGTTCTTTTTGTCCTCAATAACTGTCTCTCCTCACACAGCAAAAAGCTTCAGCTAGCAAAGCCCTTCCTGAGGCACATATATTTTTGTCCCCAGATAGGTGTGGGATGCACATATAGCTACACACTTATCTAGATATCTAAGGCCAAACAATAGAGCCTGCAGACCAGCTCGGAGACCTGTGTGACAATATTGCTCTACAACTAACACCAGCGGTGTCTTTCTTTAATTCAATAAAAAGCAGCAAAAAGACTTATAATTGCCCACATTTTATAGAAGTAAGATACTTCCAAATTTTTTTATTTATTTTATTTGCTCCATAGAGTAAAGGAGAGAAGAGAAGGATGTAGCAGAGGCCTGAGCTACGATTCATCACAATTGCCAGCTGACTAGACGCACTGCAATGTCCTGGACATCTAATCTCTAAGGATGTTTATAACCTCTGTTTCCATGCAGAAGACTAGCTATGCAATGATCAAGACTCCTCAGATCTCAGATCTCCCGTAGCCTACTCCAGTTGCTTTCAGAAATGAGTTCAACCCAGTGGCCATAGGTGTGGGCTACATGGGTGCAGTGGTTGTAGGCACGGGTTACGAGGATGCAGTGATCATAGTAGGTATGGACTATGTGGGCTTCAGGGATGCAGCTACAGGTATAAATGTGATATCATTATACACAAAGACTTCTCTTTGTTTCCTCTCTTGCCTTCACTGGAATTAGAAGAGGTTTCTATGCTAGGCCCAGTAACTGTCCTGAGACTTTAAAAAAATTAATTTTTAAATCACTTTGAGCTTAAATGAGGCATGGAAAATTTCAACCTAAAAAAAAAATAAATAAATTTGGAGAAAGTTACTAGCAGATGAGGAATATACTGATAATAGAAACCACATTGCAGACACTATTATATATGAGTCATTCCTAAACACGCTGCTTTATATACGTGTATACGGTGAACTTTATAGGCTGTTCCACAAATGTATTGAGATGAGATATAAGTACCATCTTGAAAATGTCTACTCGTGTTTTCAAAGCATTTTAATCTTCATAAACGAAAGACATCAAAGACACTCACTGCGAATTTGTCATATTAAATTGAGTTTAGATTTTATTATTTTAGATTTGGGCATAGTCTTACCAGTATTCTGATCAGGGTTATCTGTTCCAACTACAAAAAAAATTCCTGACTTCTTTAGATAGCACCAGCAAGATGTTAAATATGAAAGTCGGCACATTGATAGAGACAAATTCTTTTAATTTTATGTCATTTGGATATATGAATGCATGCTGCTCGTAACAAATGGCAATGCTGCCGAAACAGAGTATTCGTCTACATTCAGAGAACTGAGTCCTATGATTTGCACATTTTGAAGTTTAAACATCCCTCCCTCACCCTCCATAAGGCAAGACACCAAGCAAAAGCGTGAAGAAGTGATAAGGACAGGTTATCAGTTGCTTCCCATTTGGCCAGACATCACCCATGCCCAATAATGAGAACTGTTTGCACCTAATATGGAAACCCTGTTAGCCTTAATCAGAAGCAGCAAGAACCCATAAAACTTCACAGCGTGAGGACAGAGAGAATGTCAGGAGTCTGTTCCTTTACTTAGCATTATCCTTCAGCCGGCATAACAGTGGGATTTTTAGAGTATTGAATGAATTTCCCCATGAACTATTAACACCAGTGTGGTCATGGGGTCGGGCTACTGAGCATGCTTCAGCGGTAGTACTGTGCTCTCAGCTACGCCATCTGTGAGATATGTCTTGATCCTTAAGTAATGAGTGAGAAAATTTAACTAATCAGAATCTACACCCAGGAAGGACCCAGTCATGGAGGGTTGTAGCTCAGTGATAGAGCACCTGGGAGGGATCCTAGCTTCAGCTTGGGGTGGGGGATCAAGGAAGACTAGGGGAAGGAGGAGGAAGAAGCAGAGGATCAAACCCTGGGAGGGACCTTCGGGATTTAGGCTTACAAAGTGGGTTAAGTGGTTTATGGATTTTAATACCAAACAAGAGACTCTCAACCATTCAATTTACAAAGACTGGAGAGCCAGATGCCTGTTAGCTCAGAGAGACAGAGAAAGCACCTGGCTGACCTTCCTCCTCAGCTGACATCCCAAAAGGAAGTTCTACTTCTCCACATCATCTCAAAAACCCTTCAAACTCAATGTTTGGGCTCGCAATGAGCTGGGTCCTCCACCATCAATAATTAAGAAAAATGTGTTGTGATTATTATTATTCTGGGTTGTGCTATATCCCCCCTTGTTGTCTTTGTCTATTAGGGTTTTCTACCCCACTTAGACCACACAGTTCCCAAATAAAAGACACAACATCCTATAGATTTATAATAAGCTTAAAAGCACCAGAGCTGGGCAGATATCAACCCTCTGTGCTAGTTTGTCTGCTTCCCTGTGGTGAAGTCTGAGCTATCACTTGCCATGATAGGCTGTTCCTACCCCATCAGGCCACATACTCACGATCCATACTACCCCATGGCAATGACCTTCCTTTTTCTCCTCTTCTCCTGGTGGTCCCTGCCTGAGACCTCAAGCCTGGGAACCTGTAGACATCTTTATTAACAGATCAAGGATAACTTGGGGGGGGGGCAAGGTTTACATAGCATCATTTGATATACATGCGGATCTCTTCATCAGGGGCAACCAGAATGAACCAATCTTGGGGGCTACTATTTAACATTTAAATACATAACAGCACCAGACCAATCCCCTACATTTACCTTTGCAGAATGGTCAGAGCCAAGAAGCTACAGCCTAGCCAAGCATGGCAGGACTCACGGGCTTGAGTTGTCAGCAGACAGGCACCCCCCAGACAGCAGTCTGAAACTGTTCAGAGCTGGGACAGAAGCTCCCACGAAACTATGAAATCAGAGCAAGACCCCTGCTGATAGACACAGCACTTCTTTACAAAGGACAATCTAAAATACCAATAAGTAGGAATGTCCTTATTAATTTAAAAAATATATATCAATCTTAAATTCATATAAAGAGAAAGGGGGACATAGATATATTTATCTGTAGAAGGTATATTTATAATTTCAATTTGAAATATAATGCTTTTTCTGTTGCCAAAAAGCAGTTTACTCTAAGAAAGATATATTCTGCTTGAGCACTAGTAATCAGTCATGTGGCGGAATGTAGGTTAGAATAAATGGGTTATTTTAAGTTATATCTAGTCAGAGAAGACCTTAGCTATATGGCCAAGGTATTTGTAAATATATTTTGAGTCTGAGTCTTATTTCTGGGACCATGAGGCTGGGGATGAACCAGACTAACTTCTCCAAAATACATTACAGGCTTACCCACAGCCTGATCTTCTAAAGGCATTTTCTTAATTGGGGTTTCTTTCTCGCAGATGTCTCTATCTTGTGTCAAGTTGAAATAAAATTATTCAACACAAAGAAGATAAATTTCTTCATCATTAGATCTGGAAAAGGTTCTTATGCTCAAATCATGACTCCGGAAAGTTTCTTCTTGCTGCTTAAAGCCACAGAGCAGACTTACCGTAGCATTGCTCTGTGAGGTTTTAAAATGTAATTATTTTCTTGGGATATGAAGTTAAAAACTTTACTTAAAGCTATATATTTTTTTAAAGCTATTGCTTTTTCTAATGCCAAAATTGTATGGAAATCAAAAGGCAAAATAAAAGCATTATTTAATATCAGAATAACAAACTAAAAATTATCAAACAAAAATCACATAATTAAAAACATCTAATTGAATATTTTTAAAAAAAAAAATATGACTGGAACTGGGTGCAATGAATGACATGTATCAACAGTCCGAAGCTACTGTGGAGGCTGAGGTAGGAAATCCAAACCTCTTGAGCTCACAAGCCCAAGACCAGCTTAGACAAGAAGGTAAGACGCCATCTAAAAGTAAATGAATAAAAATCAAATAAGCATAAGTATGTCTTATACAATATATTTATAGAAATCTAACTATTTATAACTCTAATGTACAAAGCCCATGTAGTTGCCAATATCAGAGGATTACTGACGCCCTTCAGAAATGCTACATCTAGCCCTGTGTGCAGAGAGCGTGGCAGGAACCGTAACTGAAGTGCTGAGAACGGAAAGCCGTCCTCGGTGGTCACACACAGACTGTTGGAGACGAGCTGCTATGTTCACAAGTAGCTCATGAGAAAATGGGTTCTCAGAACTGACAGGAAAAGATTCCTGACCCAGGAGACTGTTACATCCTTCCATCCCCCGAAAGAAGGGGTTTGATGAGTTGATTAATTTGTTTCATCTTACCTAAGTTCTCTGACCATTGGAATTTTTCTGGCATACTGACCTCATTTTCACCTCTGCTGTTGGCAGCAGGACAGTCACATGGGCTACAGACAGAGGTATTTTTGTTAGAGGACAGAGGAGAAGCCATGTGGGAAGCATTTCACTGAGGCATGACCTGTGCTCCTCATCTGTAGCCATGAGTCACACACTATAATTTCCAGGACGGGTGGGGGTGGGGGGAGGACACGAAGGTGCTTGTGTGCCCTTTAAGATGTTGACTTTGTATATCTGAGATAAATCAGGTCTCCACAACATGGGTCTTCATACAGAGATCCCTGTTGTTCAGACATCAGGGACAAAATTTCCTCTTCTCTTTCAAAATCACTGGGTTTAAATGGAGAAAAGTACCTATGGGTAACCAGCCAAAGAATCTTTGCAAAACACGATATGAATGAAAGAAGTTTCCCAGAGGAAAAGGAACAAAAGGATTTAGGAACCAGAAATCGAAGGCCACAGGGGATGGGAAGAGGGTGGAAGATGAACCACAGGAGTCCCTGATCATGTATGGTTGTGTAGCACTGGGTACTTGCTGAGTGGCAGGCACAGTAGCACCTTCACTGAATTACTGCTTTTGAGGGATAGCCAATCCCTGAGTAAAGTGACTATCTGCATTTACCCTATAGATTATCTTGAGTGTTCAGTATGGGGAATTCAAAAGATATTTAGAAAAAGGAAAACCATGGCCCCACTCAGTATCAAAAGCAGGTATTAGCCCATTCTATAGATGACCAGGCAGGCATGCCACCATTAACCAACCAGCAAATGAGTAACTGAACAAATTAAACCCAGCTTATGTCTTATCCTAACCTCCAGAACTATCTGTACATGAGACAGAAGCCAAGCACAGGACAACTTACAACCCAGAATACTCATGGGAAAAAAAAATGTAATTCTACAATGTCAATCAACTTTTACAACTCCACCCTAGCCAATCATTCTTCCCCAGTACATACCATTATACATTCTTTTTTTTTCATTTTTTATTGGCTATTTTATTTACAATTCAGATGCCATCCCCTTTCCCCATCCCCCCCCCCTTAGAAAACTCCTATCCCATGCCCCCTTTTCCTTTTTGTACTTCTACATTTTTTTAAATGTTAATCAAAGGCTTTATAAGTTTGGTAATGCTCAATCAGAGGTGTAACCCAATACCCAACCTAGATATATCGACTATCTTTGACTGGTGGAGATACATGAACATCTGCCTCCCTGTCTCCCCCCTCTCTCTCATCAGCTAGCTTCTCCTCTCCTTCTTCTCCTCCTCTCCTTACTCCTTCTCTTTCTCTCGGTACTCCTCCCACCTTAGCTCCTCCTACATATCACCCTTCCTGTTAAAATAAAACTTTTCTCTCAAAATACAATTAGAGCATAATTATGCCAATTTGTACCGGTGAGGTACAAGATAGTCCTAATACCCAGTCCATCATTTTGTTGACTAACCAGAACCTCTGTCATCTATCCTAACTAAAACACTTAGTTCTGAACCTGGCTCGGGGATCATTTCTATAGTTCATTACCATTTTACATTCTTAAAGATATGGATTTCTTAAGAGGCACACATTGGCTGGGAAGTAACCCCGTCTATGGTAAAATGGATGAAGGCTTCCCCACCCTCAGTACCATTTCTTGGTAATTTCCTCTCCCTCCTTAATTAAATTTCAAAATATGTAGGACATAGAATCTGATGCTGATGTTGCAAAGGTGATTTAACTGCCTTTTCTCTCAGAGTTCACCAGAAGATACCTTGAAATGCCTTTCTCTAAGTATTAAAATTTTCCTTTCTTAAATGCCAGTGACTAGGACCAATACGGTTAGATCACCTAGTAACACCATAACCATCTTAGTTTCTGTGAATTCACTCTATGGTGTTTATAAAAGGTTAAAATCGCCTAATATGGCATTTTGTAGAGTGTGTCTCCATCATGAAATGAAGTATTCCATGCCTTTTGATGAAAGGCGTGGAAAATCATTCCCCAGTTGCACTTTGCACAGTATCATAGAAATGAAGGATGGATGTTGAGGTTCTGTGGATTTTATTTTTAAGAATTTCAAGGATCTCCTGGAAATTGCTTAGTCTAAGGGGAAAAACACCAAGTTTCTAGAAATCAGCTTGTTTTAAAGTCTTATTTTTAAATCCTGGTACTTCGCTTCATGAGAATCACAATAGTCAAAAAGCAAAAGATTTCTCCTTTTTCTTTTTGAGACAGCAGACGCTGTGTTGGTTCAATGGGCAAGAAAGCGTTTGTCACATTGCCCATAATCCCAAGGATGGCAGTCGTTGCTGTAACAAGTGCTGGCACAACTGCAGGCTGGCAGGAATTGGGAATCCAGTCGTAATTTTGGCCTCTTCCTGTTTGCCTTGTGCTGGCAGTTCGGTCCTTGTTTAAATACTATAATGAGCAGGGAGTCATACCTCCCCATCCTTTGCTGTCCAAAGGGGACAGACATTAACATGTGCTAAGGTAGCATTTCGAATTGAATGAAATATTCAAAGAAAAGGCCTATTGGCCAGGTCGCCATAGATGTGGCCAGAAAATTACAACCCTCATTTGGTAGCACTTCTAATTTAGACTTTGATGTTGCTAAAGAAACATTCTAACAGCAAGAATCACCCTTCAGAGTCAAAGGAGAATGAGAGAAAAGGCCCTGGGACATGAAGAAAGGTAAGACTATTTCTAAATAAACCAATTCATAACGGTGGATCTGTCTAAGCCATTCGAAAAATAAGAAAGGTGTTTGCTTCACATTCACAGTACTTTGTAAATGGGAGCTTTTTAATTATGTATGCATGTATATCCTAATGAACTGAGCAAGAGTGATTTCTTTCGTTACAGCAAGGAAGCAGAATGACTACACAGGCTTATAAACCTAGCAAAGTCGGAGCCTCCATGGCCTTTCCCCTCATCCAGGTATCTAAGTGTGGCATTAGAGTGAGTCAGAGGCAATCTACTCTGAGAAGTATTTCTTCCTTTTTCTTTCCATAAGGAGAAAGTTTTCATAGATATGTAAGCCAACAGACACACCACACACACACACACACACACACACACACACACACACACACACGTATGATCTTTGGTCTTCAAAATAAAGCGCATATAAACCAGGTGTACTAACACTTCCCTAATCCCAGCACTTGGAAAGCAGAGGCAGGCAGATCTCTGTGAGTTTGAGGCCAGCCTGGTCTATAAAGTAAGTCCCAGGACAGCCCTGTCTCAAACAATAAAATAAAATAACTAAAATATCAGTATCTATAGCACAGATTATTTTCCATATGTTGTATGTTAGTTACTTTCCCTCTCACACACTCCACATAAAAACTGAAGCCCGCATACAAAACATACTTGTGTTTCCCCTACACATCCAGATTAATGATGTCCGAATGAAAGCTGTGCTTTTTTTTTTTTTTTTATGAGCTCCTAAATATAACAACCCCTTTAGGCATAACAGTGAGATGAGAGTGGACCCACGGTGTAATGTCACCCACATTTGGAGTCACCGAAAGCTTGCCAACTCCATCAAACATCAATGAATCTCACAGACATAAAACCAAACATTAAAAGTCAGACCAAAGTACACATGCCATGCAACTGCACTTATATAAAGTTTTACAAGCAAAAGAAACTGAGCTAGTATTTGGGGGTGTATACTTCAATGATAAAACTATAAATAAAGCAATACTGTGGTTTTCTCAGCAAGGAAGGGGGGGTGGGTGACAGGGGATGATTGGCCAGAGGGGGTGTGAGGGCACAGCTCCAGCAATGGCAATATAAGTAAACTGGGCTTTTCTTTGTTATTTAAAAAAATAAATGAAAAAGAAACAAGCTATGCTTGTGGCTATGTGTAATTTTCTACTTGTGTAGAAATCTGACTGCATGATGTGAAAGCTAGAAAAAATAATTTGCAAAAACAGTTTTACATGTTTTTTTTTTTTTTTTTTTTTTTTTTTTTTTTTTTTTTTTTTTTTTTAAGATGGGTTAATGCTCTCGGTTATACTAATCCCACTTTTAGGAATCTACCTTACAGGCATTTTATACTCTTTAAAAAGATTCATCCCCAGCTACCCATCTTGGCTTATGCTGATAATTCTGCCACTTGGGATGCTGAAGCAAGAGGATTGTCATGAGTTTAGTGACAGGTAGGCTACAGAGAAAGACGCTATCTCAGAAACAAAAGACTTATCTACAATGATCAACGACAAATAACTAGTATTTTGAAAATATGTATAACCTAAAACCCAACAATAAGGAAAGAGCTAAAACAAAGTATGGTCACACAGTCAAAACTAACGAGACATAGAATACAATCATGACTGCATGTTTTAAAAACCTATTCATGAAGCCAAGACTTGGAGGCATACATCAGATATTAAAAGAGCATTTGTAGTGAGACTGTAACTGATTTCTTCTTGCCTTTAACTGACTTCTCTACTGTTCCAAACTTAGCAGTTTCTAACTGAAAATTTACAGGGCACAGCTGTGTGGTTTTAGCAGAATTTTTACATAAAACTGTGACTTACCCAAGTCTGCTTATAGTTCAGCGTAGAGTTTCTTACCCTGTATACTAATCAAGAATTTAAGATATTGAAAGATTCGTTGACATAGGAAATAAAGGCTGAGTGAGTACTTCTTTCAAGCTTGCTGTGAAGTGCAGAAGGAAGAACTCCTAAAGAAACTGAAGAAATGGAGAGGCAGTACTTAAGTAATTTGGCCCAAGTCACGCGATCACAAAGATGAAGGATCAGACACATGTGAGAATCTATTAAAATACATAGGAAGATGCACACACAAATATACATACAAATACATGGGTTGGAGGATTTTTTAATAATTTGAGGGAGGCATAAAATATATGCAGGTGATTCACCCACCCCAGGTTTGAAATTCTGGCCTGTATGAACATGAGTACAGAAAACTAGCATTTTCTCGAAGACTAGTGTTGGGTATAAGAGGCTAGAAAAACACTGCTTCGGAATTCAGGGAGTAGCAAAAGCAAATGCTTCTCCTCTTCCCCTCAAACCTCCCTATACCTCCTACGATGAAGTGTAGAAAAGGCCATGTTAGCTGACCTCTGTGAACTTTTCCAAGATGGCAGACCTTATTCTTTCCTTCTACTTTCTACAAGAGTAGATGTCTTACCAAGAGCTCCTCAAGATCACTGGGTAAATGCTGATGGCCTTCCACACTGACTAAAGAGGATGGTGACAGCTCTCTTTGATACTACTTCTTCTTCATGTATAGTCTGGACCCAGATGGATGAAAGTAGAAATATAGGATAAAAAGCTGATGAGAAAGTTCCAGGCACAAGACCAACCCTTCTTGCTCAGATCTTCCTTGGCTAGTGGATCTGAGAGAACAAAGAAGAGGCCCCAAAGCCCTGATATGCTCTTTGCCAAGGAGCTCCTAGTACCACTCATGGCCAGATCATCCGTCATACTTTAGATTTATCTTTCCCTTCCAACCCTGTATCCCAAAAATAGACTCCACAGATTATGACAATAAGCCTCCCACCCACAATCTTTATCTCTGTAAGACTCAAAGGCTGGCTTAAAGTCAGTGTTACTTAATGTTATAAATATACCTAGAATTCCACATGCTCAGAACGAACCGACTACTCAGTGTCATAGCACAGAGATGAGAGACCAGGCTGGTGTCCTTCAACTGTTTCTTCTGTATCCATAACCCAGATCACCTTTTTCCCCCACTGAGAGTAAGCCACAGACTCTCACTAGGAGACATAGGACAACTACCAGAGAATTCAGTGAACATTTGTGAATCCTGTCTGATGTACCAGAAACTATGAGTGAACTGCTTCCAGATATTTTACCTTGCCAAACCCTGAACCTCTCATTAAATCAGCAAGGCAATTGAGAAATGAAAAGACCTTCTTAATAACACATTTAGTTTTGCCTCTTCTTGAAGAGCTAGAGCATCTAATTTAGGGTCTTGAAGATGTAAGCTTCCAATCAGAGCCACCCCATCTTAGCCGTCAATGTATGAGCTACAAAGCAAAGTCCCTTGGCAATGCTGTGGTGGGAGATCCCTTCCAGATTGTTCTCTGTGTGTCTTGAGGACCCAAATATTCTGACAATGGCTGGCATGGCCGTCAGTTTGGGGTTTCTGTGCTTAGGAAATCCACCATGAGAGTGACAAAGGTAAATGACATAAATGAAACTGAAAGGAATTCCAACTTTAATGCCTGGTTTGGCTCGGGCATAGAAAAATTGATTTGTGTTATGAATCCTGAGCTGTCAGATTAAGAAACACAGTCTTCAGTTGGATGGCACTAAAAATAACTTTAAGCTCACAGGCTTAAGATTTCTCTGACTACCATTTTCATGCTGTTCCAATTTCTATATTTACATATTTTATCATTTCTTCTATCAACCCTTATATCTTCAATATTTGCAAAAACTCAGGAAACTGTTTAAATGTGGTGATAAACAGTGACTGAACATTCCTTGATCCTTGTAACTCTTCTTGAGAACTGAGGGAAACTGTTTCCCAGCCTGCCCTGGAGTTAGGTTGGAGTCATGTGTCTGACAATGGCTAAGGGAATGTGTGGGAAGTGACATCAGCCACTCCCCAATCTTACCGTAAGGCCCTCTACATGTCCTCTACAGCCAGTGAGGAAGCCAAGACCTGGGAGGATTTTCTTGTTTTTATTTGTTTGCTGTTCTCAGGAAGTCTTGGACCCAGAACCTTGAACTCCACCACTGAGCAAATCCCCAGGAAGATCCATGTAGTAAAAAGCAGCAGAACAGAAAGATGCGCTGATCTAAATCCAGGAATTATTTCTCTGTCCGTTTCTCTTGGTAGTTCCTCTGTCAAGCCACTAAGGTAGAGATAGGTACATTAGCAGTGTCTATTCTGATTATTATAGAGGAAGAATATAATTTTGATGCTCTGTTCAAGAACTGCAAGCAAGACAAGAAGGTAAGATACTTTTTAAACTCTAGCAAAGAACAATCCACAACCTTTGTACTATTGAGCCTCAAGGCATGTTAAGGGCTGGGACGAAATTCCCAACACTACCCACTGTTATCCACTTGTGACGCTATACTCTTAGGCTTTTCTATGGAAAGATTCTAATCCTTTTAATATCCTGGAGTTCATTGACTGGAATCTCTTCCTCAGAACCTAAGAATATGACCTAATTTGGGCAGGGAAAAAAGTTTCTATAGATGTAATTATATCTTACAATAAAACCATCTTATGTTGCCCAAACGAGTATTTAAATCCAGTAAGGTGTCCTTAGGAGAGATAGAATAAAAGAAAGGTGCAGCCTACATAAAGGAGGAGGCAGACATTTAAGCTGAGCAGTAAGCAAGGGGTACCTGGAGCCACCAGGACCTGAGTTGGAGGTCCTACAGGTAGGACAGTCCCACCTCCACTTGGATCACACCCTGCAGCATACAAAACGGAGAGAGGCCCTGATCTGACTCCGTGAGTAGTAGTTTATGACTGACAGCAAGTTGTTATCACAGAAAAGGATACAAGCTTGAGAGCATGTGTGGGGATTTCCCTTGACTTGAAAAGATGGAAAAGGCATCTCTAGGGTGGACAATTTGTCAGTTCTTTAGTTCGAGAAACGAGGTGAAACTTACATGCAGAAATGTAACTGCAAAATGGATGGTTATGTTTCTATAAAGCTAAGGACAGTGATCTCCTGAACCATGGCAAGGGGAAGTGCTGGGATAGAACGCCAGGAACTGAAGGAACAAGGGATCTTCCTCAGGCCTATTGGCTTGTGGGGTTCCTGTTAAAATGAAAAGAAAACACAACAAATTACCTCCCTCCTTGCCTTTGCAATATGAATGACTTTTTATGTGGCTGTTTGGTTCCTGCCATCAACAAAGAGACCATTTTCTCTTCCCTTGATTCTGAGATGGCCTGTGTCTTTTTTCAGTCAAAGAGTTGTGGCATCAGTACCTTAGAAAACATTTCAAGTTGGGGTCCCATCAGACTCCTCATGCATCTGCTTTGCTCTTGTTAAGCTAGTGGGGCCTTCTGAGAAATACAAACCCCTGGGCCCCTCCAAAGCATGGAAATCCCTGTCTGTCATCAGAGGTGCTTTTCATTCACCAGGAGCCTAAAAAAAAAAAAATGCTGAATTCTGCATGATGGAGTTTCCTTGGCTCCAAACATGAGACTCAGAAAATCCATGTGAACTAGGCCTCACTCTGAGCACCTGAAGATAAGGTGCCAACTTTCAGGACCCTGAGTTTAAATCAACTAGATTTAAACATGATTTAAATCAACTAGATTTGACATGCACTTTTTAATGGTTTTGTGATCTTGGATAATTACCCTAATCTGTCAGAACTTGCTTGGATAGTGCTTTTAACAGACACACACACACACACTCACACACACACACACACACACACTCACAGAGCAGGGAATGATGATGAGGAGGAGGAAGAAAAGGAGGAAGAGGAAGAGGAAGAGGAGGAAGAGGAGAAGCAAGTGTGGGGCAGGACTTCACAGCTTTGATCTATTTGATGGCCCTACATGATTTAACTTCATTGTTCACTATAGGTAAACTCTCCACAAGGTAAGTCTAACAACATCTAATTGATTCCTTTCCTGAAGCTCCAAACACAACATCTACTCAAAGTCTGTGTCTCAGCAGGGCATCCAAAGACCCCCTTTTTCTTTCCTCTGGAGGCCCTCTCTCTTTAGTTATTCTATCAACATTGCCATACTGATCATCTCCCTACTTGTGATTGCAAAACACATTGATGAGGTTGTGCCTAATATACAGAGCAGCAGTAGACACGAATAAAACCCAGACTCAAGAAAATGAAGGAGAGGACCTCTTCCAAAACTGCCCTCTGACCTGCATAGACGTTTACTTCTGCATCTGAGGGCTCACACACATGTGGGTATACATAATAGGTAGATAGGTAGCTATGAGTAGACAGACAATAGATGGATAGGTAGATGGTAGATAAATAGATGATAGATATAGATGACAGATGATGATAATAGATAGATAGATAGATAGATAGATAGATAGATAGATAGATGATAGATAGATAGATAGATAGATAGATAGATGATAGATAGATAGACTTCTTACTGCTGTTTGTATTGGTGATATCATTCTCATCTTTAAAAAGATTATTTGGACCTTTAAGACTTTAGGAATCCCTGAAATTATTTGTGTAAACTGAACATTTATCATAAGAGATTTATCAAAACCCTAGCTTCATTCCTGGATTTAGCTTAAAATGAAGTTTACTTAAAATCTTTCTTGAAATGTCCAAAGAACCAAGCCTTTATTCTCTTTATTCCAAGCCTTAATTTCTCCATATTTCTCACTTCTGTGGCTGAGAGTCAAGTCCAAACCTTACTAAAGTCTTTCACTGAAATGCACATACAATCAAAATATTGTTATTATAAACAAGACAAAGAAAACCTAATGTCAACTTTCATGACACTAAATAACCCAAACTTTCACGTATGTAAGAATGACCCAAAGCATATATTTGAAATGTACAATTCTATAGTCGATCTAAAAATATTAGTTCAGGTATTGATAGCAGAACTATTTATTTAAACTGTCAAGGCGACAGTTTAAAAAGCATTTCTCTAGGCCCTTCTTGTGCACAGCTCAACAGAAGTTGCTCTATGGCATCCATCACCTCTCCTTTTATAGAACTTGTTGAGGGAGTATTCTTGAATCTGCCTACCTGCAAGACAGTTTTCAAAAGGAACCATTGTGTGGTGAGCTCTGGCCCCTTTTATGAGGACAGAAGAGCTCCCACAACACTAGAGTCCTCTGTAGGTCTCCTTGGCCTACAGAGCCCATGGTCTCAGGCCAGGGATAGTTATGAAGGCGGGGACAGGCAAGGCAAGCTTGTCATGACAAGGCCTTATGACCCATGCCCTAGTCCCTGGTATACTGCCAACCTCACCATAGCCAAGATCCCATCTGTAACTAAGGAGAAATGAAGACTAGAAGATACCTCTCAGCATCTACCTCTGTGCTGGTTTCATGTGAACTGGACACAGGCTAGAGTCTGTTGGGAGCCGCAGTGAGCGTGTCAGCATTCGCCATTCCAAGATGGCGCGGACATCGTGTCCTCCCCACTAGTAAACAATTAACTGCAAAGGTACAAGAGGCAAAAGCGCGCCAAAAGTCACTGCCAATCCCGAGGCGTATTATGGGTAATGAGTGAACAGCCAATCAGAAGTGAATACGTCACTCTAGGGTGTATTTAAGCAGAGCCTCTTCCTGTCTTTCTGCCTTTTCCGCTTCTGCTGTTACAAGTAAAGCCTCATCTGTGGTAACCACCCGAATACTGCCTCACGTGTCCTTGTTCACGGGCGGAGGGGACACAGGAGGGGCTCAGAACAAGAGTCATTTGAGAGATAGACACCTCAATTGAGAAAATGACTTCATAAGACTAAGCTATAGGCAAACCCTTGGTGCGTTTCCTTAAGAGTCCATCCCATTGTGAGTGGGGCCACCCCTAAACAGTCCTGGGAGCTATATAAAACAGGCTGAACAAGTCATGGAGAACTAGCCAGTAAGCAACACTCCTGGATAGTGTCTGCATCAGCTCCTGCCTCTAGGTTCCTGCCCTGCTTAAGTTCCTGCCCTGACTTCCTTCCTTGATAGACTAAGATGTGGAAGTGTAAGCCAGATTAACCCTTTCCTGCAAAACTTGTTTTTGATCATAGTGTTTTATTAAAGCAATAGTAACTCTAAGACAACCCCAAAGGGGCAGAAGCAAGCACAATCCATACCTACTATGCCCAAGGTCCTGAGACAGAAGTTCTAGAACAGATCAAGTACACATTGTTTCAAAGTGTAACACATTACGCAAACTCTACTATAAACAGACATTCCTGGATTGAACATATCATCTCTGGGTCTCCTTCAGATTTACCATAATGGGAATGATCACTCTGAGCCGTTTTCTAACAATTAAAAACAAAGTATTTTAATGTAATCTTAGCCATTCAAAATTGAGCTTTCCAGAGGTAGAGAGTTAAGTGGTTGTGAGCACTTAACTCTCTGGGGTTTGGTTCTCAGCACCACATAGAGACTCACGACTATCTCAGATTCCAATTCCAGGGAATTGGATATTCCTCCTCTAGCCTCCCTGCTTTCCTCTGGCCTCTGAAGGCACTGCATGCACATGGTGCTTATGAATACAGGGAGATAAACATACACCTCAAATAAAAAAGCATTTGAATTGAGTTTTCAAGTGTGCTTTGATGCTGTGTTCTTTACTGAAGCTCTTGATTGTCTTGTGGTTATTTCTGTCAGCAGGAGAAGAAAAGCACATGACTTCGAGCATCATACTCTTAATCCGTAGAAATATGAGTCAAGCAAACAACATTCCTTTCCTCTTCTTCCAAAGTCAAAAATATAAAATACTTTGAGCTTCTCCCACCCACAATATACCTCGTAGACAGTATCTTCTAATTTCCCTGAGAGATTAACATTTGGGTTCACATCGTTCTCATGTTTTTAAAGGAACTAAGGTTTAAAAAAAAAATGTCAATATAGCACACAAGATTTAAATGAAAACGTAGAAGTCATGAAATCCAGAAGTGAATGTTCTTTCCTTGTTCACAGGCAAGGCGACCTGTCAGCTCCCCACACTTAGTGCTTCTGATGGTCACGCGTGCAAATCAGTAGTTTTCTAAACAGACATTATAAATGTAGAAGGGGAAAAAAGCCTCCTACTAGGATTATAGTCTATTAAAATTTATATTTATTTTTATTCCTCATACCATGCTTTATCCTTACAAGTCTTTAGTTCCCACTACAGGAAATGCTACAGCAGCACAAAGCTTTAAAAGCACTGGTCAGCTGAGCAAAGAGCTCCCATGGACCCAAGTGTCGCTCCAGCTATGCCCTAGCCTTAACTGACCTGTTAGCCAGCCTCACTGTCACTGCTGCCCAATGACAGAACAGGAGACACCTGTGCACGACTTTGCGGTGACAAACCTGTAGGAAGGTTCTGATCTCTTCTCCTTTGCCGTCTCCCTCTACTTCCGCAGTTCCTCAGTGAGTTAGAGAAACAGAAAGGTGATATCTGCAAACTAATAACCATGTGTATCAGTCCGTTCTCCAAGTCTGATTCTTTCTTTTACGGGTGGGGGGGAGTCTGATATGGGGATTCCACTATATAGATGTAATTCTTGGGTCAGAAGAGAAGTCAGCAGACTTCCTGTCAAGGGTCAGATATCAAGTAGTCCCAGCTGACGAGCACACGGAGTCTTTATCTGAACTACTCAACTCTGTTGTTAGAGATGCTATGTGTACAAAGGAATGTGACGGTGTTACTGGCAGGCAGCAAAAACAGGCAGCAAGCTAGGTCACTTTAATAACTTGGCGTTAGACCAGTGGTTCTCAACCTGTGGGTTGCGACCCCCATGCAATTTGAAAGACCTTTTCACGGGGGTCACATATCAGATGTTTACATTACAATTTATAACTAGCAGAATTACAGTTACCGAGTAGCAATGAAATAGTTGTATGGCTTGGGGTCACCACAGCATGAGGAACATTATAAAAGGGGCTCAACATTAGGACAGTTGAGAACCACCGCTCTAGAGAACTATTCTTGCTGGCCCATTTTGGTTTTTCCTTCCTGTACTGAAGTTATATTTCATTTTATCGTTTTTTAACTGCTTGGTTTTAAACACTGTTGCTCAATTTCAATGTATCTATCACTCAGTCTAATGGTCCAGGCTCTCTCCAGCTCCTACTTCAAATTGCTTACTTTACTTTCAAAAGGAGAGCAGTGGTATTCGGCCTCATTAGTCTACATCCGTGTTATCAGTGTGCAGAACAAGAATATGCCACCCCAACATACAATGCTGTCATACGGATCATTTTGAGCAGAGATTCATGACAACCAATAGATGCAAAAGGAAGCCTTCGAAGGACATCTCTTAAGTGAAAAAAAAAAAATTCTTGAGAAACAAGTGCTCTGACTCCCTTTCCTTGACAGGCATGAAAAGGATGGGGAGCCAGCTCAGAGAGGCCTATACCAAGATTTCACTTTGGCCCAGTCTGGTCTCCAGCCCTCAGTGTCCCAGCTAGGACTTATAAGCCCACATTCTGACTCCAAATGCTTATCAGTGCTGGGTCCTAAACCTTCAGGATGGTAAGGTAAGAGAACTACAGTCCACAAATCTGTAGTTTTAGGGAAGTTGGATTTCACTTCAGTCCAGGGAAATAACTGAGAGTTGGGTGGGCAGGGTGGTCTTTGCAAGACAAAGATAATTATATTTGGAAGAAGACCACGTGGAATCAGAAGTGGCATCTAGCAGCAATACAAGTAAGTAGATCTGGAGGCTAAGAAGGACATTGTACACTCCTTATCTTGGGAACCGACCATTCCTGGATACATATGTGTTCATAAAGACAGGCCATCTGCAGAAGCACGACCTCCAGATTTTTCCCGATTAAGTATCTTAAGGCTGACTTCCAAGAGATAGGTAGGATTTGCACCCCGCCCCCTTGGATGGAAAAGAAACTCAAATATGTGGTCTTGATTATCACCATGGAAGGAGAGCAGACAGATTTAAGATGCTCTTGCTTCTGCCAAGACCATCACACTTTCTTTTCCTTCTTCCTTTAAAAAAAAAATTATTTTTCCATTCCTGTCTCCAGTTGATGAATAGATTAAAAGGCACTTAGATTTCTGAAACCACTTGGCAGGAGACATTCCCCCAGAAGAGCTGGATGCTTTAAAGATCGGGTTGGTCTCTTTTTATAAACTAGGAAGGGGGAGAATAAAATTTCCACATTTATCAGCTTTAGAAACACATGCCAGTCAGTCTACGAGCTGGTGGAAGTTATTGGTTGCTTTTGTTTCTTCTGCGATTTTCTAAAACACACAAGTAGGTGGCTGAGCCCCAGGGAATGGGGTCTGGAGTCATGGCTTACCACATTATCTTTCTAGTGGGCAGGAGGCCAGGATAGCTACCTAATAAATTACAAGGTGACGTTTTAGATGACGATTCATCTGTTAGTCTTGTTTCTGCCGTATCATCCTAATTCTGTTAAGAATTTGGTCACAAATGGAAAGGGGACTATGAAAACTATTAGAGTCAAACGGACTGATTTACTAGGCCCTAAGACAAGGGAATTGATAAACTATGAAGTGGGGCTGAGAGGGTGGTCCTCACACATATTTGCCTGATATCAAAAATGCTCATGAAGAGACTCTGCCAGACCACAACTTGGCACAAAACTCCTTCTATGGAGATGTTTGTCCAGTAACTGCCCTTTGAATTTGGACTGTGTCCATTGCCAAAAACAATTATTTTGAAACAATTTACATCATCTTACACACTCATATGTAAAATTCCTTGCTTCCAGAATTTGCACATAACCTACCATGGCATCTTACAGCCGGCTGTAACCCCATCAACCCTAAGTAAGATCAATGATTTGCTGAGACTTTTTTTTCCTCCTCCCCTTTCTCCTCCTCCTCCTCTTCCTTCTTCTGCACTACCTCATCTACCTCTGTCTCCTCCTCCTCCTCCTCTTCTTCCTCTTCCTATTTTCTCCTCTTCCTCCACCTCAGTTTTGGTTTTGTTGGGGTTTTTTGTTTTGTTTTGGTTTGGTTTTGCTAGAGACATGGTCTCTGGGCGACCCCAAACTGGAACCTGCCATATGGTCCAGGTTGGCCTTAAACTCAGTCTTCCTGCTTCCTGCTTCCAAGACCTAAGGTCTAGGATTATAAGTGTGTATGCTGTTTTATGGATGACATTTTTAAGACCCTTTTCCCCTAAACTTTAACTTTTAAAAGGGGTTTGGCAGCATTATTTTGAGGTTTGGCGGCTCCAGCAACCTTCCTGTGGTGGAAGGAGTCTTTTCAGACCCTTTATTACACGTGAGTGGGGCTGTGAGACCAACTTTGCCCCACTGACTCAGCAGATAACACAGGCAGACGCTTCTCTGTATTCTCAGAAACTTCGGAGCCTGTGTGTGACATTCTTTGAGGCAAGGTCTTGCTTTGATTTTAGGTTCATTTGTTACTCTTGTAAACCTACTTCGGCCTCCTAAATGTCCGGAACACACATACAAGCACTTGGCACCATGCCTGGATGTGAACATTATTTTTATGCTGTTTTCCTTTGAAACCTCTCACTGTCGTAGACAAAGTGGCAGATAGATACATGGGTGTGGACTTCTCTCAGAGAGTTCAGGATGTACCAAAGGGTAGATATGGGCTGCACAAGGGACGGCCATTGTTAGTTAGCTTAGCACAAACCAGAGGGGCCATTTTGGTGGCTTTCAAAATACACCTCAAAAGGCTACTGAACCCCTCCATTTTTTTTCATTGACAAGTGGGATTAAAGGGTGGCTCTGAAGGTGTCTTTGACAGTGCTATAATCTTATGAGGTAAAACCAGAAGCCAATAGGTTTGTGCAAAGGTTCTGGTACAAGTCCTTTCCCTATAAACCAATTTTCTGGTTGAAATTCTTAGAAAACTGTAGGTCTGAGGTGAAAGAGGAGGGCCTTCAGCAACAGTTCCTCATGAGCCGGGATTCTTGCTTCTCTTGCTGGCAAGAGACTTCAGTCAGATTCCAGGGTGAAGGGCTCCTCTTTTCATACCCCCAACAGTTTCACTATCCTCCTAGTCTGCTTCACAATTACAACCTGAATGATCAAAACAAACAGAGCCCACATCTGCCCACAGGGATGGGACAGGTAAAGCAGGAGCGAGCCTTCTTGACTTCAAGCAGCTATGGCTTACACGGTGGCTCCAGCTTTCAAAGCAGTGATGCTCCATTACCATCCCAAACTTGGGGTTAAAGAATAATGGAGAAGTATGTTATTTTCCCACTTGTAATTACGGAGCACAGGTTCCGGCTACACAGAACTTCAGCAGAGATCAAGGCATTGGTACCAGACCCTAGAAGTTAAAGATGCTTTCATAATCCGCCTCTGCCAGGAATTCTTCACATATGCACACAAAACATACATAAGCTAAAAATTAATTTTATTGAATCAAGGCATTCATTCAGTACACAGATTGCAAGAATATCTCAACATGTAGGGTTGCAAGGGAGAGAGTCAACAGTTTACATTTTAAATGTAAAATAAAAACCCTAATTGCTACAGATAGTTTGTAAAATTTGTAAAATTCCCCAAAGTCTAGCCAACGTTATTGTTTAACGATTTTCCCCCTTTCTTAAAGAATGAAAAGCTAGATGATGTGTATTACTGGTTATAACTAATAAATCAGCTTGGAAAATCGTAAGACAGAAGCATAAATACAATATAAAAAGGCGAGGTTTTTAAAATTGTATTATAAGAATATTAACAATAAGTGGAAAAGATACATTAGAACCAGAGTGGTGTTACACTAGTTCGAAACAGAACTCAAAGGCAGACCAAAACTGATGCACGCTGAGGGAAATGGCCTGACTTCAGGAAGTGTGTCCAGACAGACAACCACAGAGAAGGGCTGTTGGTGACTGCGTGGTCCCCTCTGTCACTCAGCCATGCGTCCCAGGCAGAGTGCTCAGCTCAGCAGGTTAGGCTTTTTCCAAGGACTTGTAGTATTCCACCAGCACAGCCCAGGCCTTGGGGGCCATGAAGCCCTCTGGAGGCTTCTGGCCTTCACGTGCCAGCTTGCGCATCCTTGTTCCTGAAATAAACTCGAAATCTTCGTGGCTGAAAGAGAAAAGGACCAGTCACTCCACTGTTTTACAACGTCATGGAAAAAACTAAGGGGAACTTGTTCCCTTAGTTTATCTCAGGTTCCTAGACAGTGAGAAAACGTACCACTCTTCTGTCTAATTTGTCACTGTGCTAAACCACCACACAGTTCTTCAGTTTTAGAGCTAGGACAGACGAATGAACAAAAACTGAAGTTATTATGGAGATCAATTGTAAATGTTTTACAAAAATTATAAAAAATAATACAGGAAGATTCTGTGTCCTTTGTACATCATCCCTCCCAGCAGGGACGTCCTGCCCAGCATGGCATACTATTTATCACAGAGAGGTAATGGGCAGAAAGGAGCGGCCATGACTCTCGGGTCTCCCTGGCTGTCCTTCTCTCTACTTTTCTCTGATTAACTATTCAGCCCCAGATAATCACCTGCTCAGGTTCAGGGAATTGCCACTGCAAGGTCACGGGGCGTTCCCAAACCCCCTGGTAACCTCTGGTTGCCCTTTCTGGGTCAGGCCCTTTCTCCCTGTCTTGATCACCTCTCCCCTAGTCCCTGGGAAATGCTAAGTTAAAATTAGCATTTCTTTTAAGATTTATGTATTTAATGTATATGTGTGAGTACCTGACTATGTCTATATGCACCACATACATGCTATGCCCACAGCGGCCCAAAGATAACACTGCACCCCCTAGGATCGGAGCTACAGGTGGTTGATGTGGTTGCCAGGGAAACAAACTCAGGCCCTCTGGAAGAGCAGCAAGTGCTCGGAACCACTGAGCCTTCTCTCTTGTCCTGGATTCATTTACTATTTATCCGTAAGAAACACAAGGTCATATCTGCCTAGCACAGATGTGACATTTTAGAAAGCTTTAATTTGAAAGTCTAAATGCCTCTGGAACACAGTACAACACACATAGTAACAACCAACACTGTCCCTTAGATGAGTTATCAAAGGGGAAAATAGGCATCCTTGTCTTTTAAACACACAAAACCACATGAAAGCCTTCAGACCGTGCATACGGAGCATCTGCAGTTACAGCACATGCTGCTTACCTGTAATTCACCGGCTTCCTTCAAACATGGAACCAACTTAGAAAGCTGGTTAGACCCAGAAAGAGTTCCAGGTCTCCTCCTAAATAATCTAGTACCTTCCCTGATTAGAATACTACCGTAGGCATTGAAGAAAATATTTAAGATGTAATTAACAGTTCTAAGTGAAGTCCTCAGGATGTTACACAATATGATTGGTATTTCTATAGACTGAAGGTTTGTATCCCCCAAGTTCACAATGAAGGCCTGATTCCCAGTGAGATCCTAGTAGGGGTGGGTCTTTTGGGAGATGACAGGAGTTAGCTGAGGTCATGAGAGCCAGATCCCATGACCAGACTAACCCATTTCTAGATGACAGAGACTCAGGATCCCCCATGGCCTTTTAAAGACATAGCTGGCTTTGTGCAAACAGCTCATGGCCCTCAGACCCCAATCTTCTGCACTTTGATCCTGGACTTCTCAACTTCATCATCCATGAGGAATAACTGCCATGTAAGCCACTTAGACTAAGGTAATTTGTTATAGTGACCCAAATTCATACAGATTCTATAATTCTAGCAAAATACGAAGAAAGAATAGAGGCAACAAACTCAGTAATTTCTGTGAAATTATATCGCAGGTCTTTATGCTGTGCTCTGCCTCCGATGTGATTTTCAACTGTTACCAATATTATCAAAACTAAATAGCATACAAATTTATCACTAGTAGGAATGTTTCCAGTGACAAAATGAACCGAGATCTGACCGTGAGATGAAAAGTATCTGCTCGTTCATCCTACACTCTGGAGGCTGAAGCTGGAGGATTGCTACAAGTTCAAGGCCAGCAGCCATGGTTACAAAAGGAGACCCGTTCAAAGAAATAGATACATAATAAATAATCAGTATTTTTTTCCTAGTGAGTAAAACTTTTTTTTTTAATTTCTAAAGTTATTTTAAATCCTTTCAAGTGCTGTAACCTTAAATTAATCAGAAGCCTCAATTACCAGGACCTCTTCCCTAAGAAGCTATTCACTAGGGTGCTGCTACAGCATTTGTCCCCACAGTGGTCACAACAGTCACTGGCCATCATCCCATGACCACAACAGTCACCCCATCCCTCCCCATCCCTTCATGACAGACAAGAGCCAGAAAGAGGCTCTCAGGACAGTGCCAGGAATACAGGGCACAGATAGTAAGTGTTTACTGACTAGAGACCAAACACTTTATTTCCACTGGGGATGGGGGGGATGGGGGGTGGGGGTGGGGCCTCAGTAAATCCTGAGCAAATATGAAGCCAGGGAAAGGCAGTGTGCATGCACAGAAGTCCGGCTAGATCAACACAGAACTCTTGCTGTCCTGAGATTTACAAATGTTTGGGTTTATTTGAGCTACTTCCTCGTTTCCCTTTAATCTAAATCTGGATTGTTTACAATCAGGACCCTTCACAATGATCTCTTCATAACCCCTTCAGATCTAACTTCCTTCAGACCTTGCTTGCCTCCTCTATGGGGGCACCTGGCAGGCCATCTTCCCAGCCTCAGCCATTGGTCTTTCCCATACACACAAGGGCTCTAAGTCGATCCTTTACTGGAAATAGTCGAAAGACACACCTTCTTGGTGATCACAATGCACATGCAGCTTCTGCTGCTCTGGTGTGTGTGCCCAATGTCCAGACTGCCCACGGGGACAGGGGTCTTGGCCCAGCGTTCTTACCATTAGCCTCTAAGCACCGACACCACCTGGCATCTCCTTAACACAACTGTCTTTTCCTAAGACCACCTAACCCTTGGTCCTACGTCTACTTCTACCTGTTGTTAGATCACTGAGCCACCCAGCTCCACACAGTGACCCTGAGCAATGCACTCCCCTTTGGAGCATGTGCAGGTTTGGGTCTGGAACACAGAGAATGTGAATATAAATGCTCTGACCCATTTAAGCAATGCAGGAAGACTAGTGTGGATGGTTCACAGTTCCATTCTAACCATTACCAGAAGGCACTGCCTCCCCTTGAACTTGCCATGCCTGGGTGCTCTTCCACTTCCCCCACACTACTACACAGATGGAAGGTGCACACACACACACACACACACACACACACAAACGGATACGATATTTTAAGACCTCTCCCCTTCTTAGGCAGAGGACTTTTTAAATGACTATAGAGAATGAGCAAGGATGTCCTGTGAGAGAAGCACCAGCCAAACGCTGCATCAAAAACAAAACATCTAGTTGCTTAAATGTGGGGCTCATCTCCCAGTTCTTTGTGTTCAATGTCTTATAGGAAAAGTAAACTTGGTGGCTGGAGAGATGGCTCAGTGGTTAAGAGTACTGACTGCCCTTGCAGAGAATCCAGATTCAATTCCTAGCACCCACATAGAGGTTCACAACCATAACTGTGAATCTCCAGCTTCAGGGAATCTGACACCCTTTCTGGCCTCTGTGCACAACACACATGTGGTATACAGACATACATGTAGGCCAAACACTCATGCACGTGGACACCTGACCTTAAAGTAATGGCCTCTAAATGAATGAGCTACTGTGGCTAATATACATAAAGTTTATCTCCCCTTTCTTATGTAAATTGAAAAATATTAGCAACATAATTTATATTCTTATAATACTAAAATGAAAAGTGAATTTAAGAAAATAAGGATTCAAAAGAAGGAAGGCCTGGCGCTAAGGAAAGCACTTGCCAGTGGATGGGGAGAAAACCAGAGTGGCAAACAGACAAGGACTTAAAGTTCGAAAGTCATGGGGGGCCCAGGGCAAAGCAACCACCACAACCCACATTCACAAATCAGAACTTACAAGTTTCTTCAGAAGAAACGATCTGTAATGACGAAGGAAAAAAGGAAATCGCCGAAATGACCCGTGTGGGGTAAAGGCGGGATCTGTTCCAAAGGAGGGAGACTTAACAAGTAGCCAGGCAGAAGAAATGTCAGGAAACAGAAAGAAAGGAGGGGGCACAGCCAGGAACACAGCAGCTGGAGAGGAGAGTGTGGCGGAAGCTCTGGGACAAGGCTTTTCCGAGGACGATGAACATCAGTGAAGTGCAAAAGGCAGGCAGGGCAGCGACTGGGAGCTAGAAAATGATGGTCTCCACCCCCTCAAAGAGGTGCCACTCTGCCTTCTGAGGGCCACAAGTGCCGGTGTGGGAATGAATCTGTCAGCACAATCAGCTGCAAGTCACCTTCAAGCCAGAGATACCACTGAAACCTAAGCCAGCTCACCATGACCTGAGGGAACACTGTAGTGTAGCTGAGAACTGGGCAGCAAAGCACTGTCTCTGTTCTGAGAGGGCTACATACAGCTCTCTAAAGAAGCTTCCCTGAGGAAACAGCTTCTGCCCATGTAAAATTAAAGTTTTACTTCCAGGAATGAGAGCCCAAGTCATACACAAGAATTGCTGCTTCTTGGTGGTTATAAATAAGTGAGCAAGCTGCTCCTGGAAGACTCTGCCTGAACTCTGTGATGGAAGAAGAAAAGCCAGAGCAATTAAAGTCCTTTCCTCCTTCTAGAATGCTAAACTGTCCAAACTCCAGACTTGCCTGCATTCCTTCTGAAATTGCATTTCTAAGCCAAGGTGCCTGGGTACCTCTTCCTGAATCCACTTCACACCAGCTGCCCTGCATGAGATGGGAGTCTGCTTCCACACAGTGGTGGCTCTCCACCCTAGCCACAGACAGCACACTGCCCTGGCCTCATCCCAGTGTGTCTATCGATGTTACGTAATGTAATGGGTTTGCTTTGTATTAGAGGCCAGGTTCAGGGACTTGACCCAAGAGTCACTGTCTATAATTAAATCAGTTTCACAAATGGGATGGTTTTATAGAAATAATTCTAATAAAATAGAATCTGGGAAATTTCTAGGATGATCTAAAGTTAGCTCTAAACTTTACCTATGAGTAATCAGGAATCTTCCAGAAACAGAAAAGTCTTTTCACTACAGAGGAGTTTAATTTGGGTCATTTTATAACACCAGTAAGTTAATCCTCCACGCAACCTGGAAAGAAGAAACTCCAAGTAAGTTTGCCTTTTTTTCCCTTTCAGAGCCACTGGATTACAGAGTCTTTATAATCTACAGCAGACAGACAAAATGCTAGCTCTTAAAAACAAAGGGAAGGGGTTGGGACATTGGGAGGGTAGAGTGAGCGAGCAGCCTCTGTGGGACCATTGACACACTAACCACATGTGGCCAGCAGCTTGAAGGGCTTCAAGGCACGATGACTTCTGGCCACTTGCTGTAAATCTTCACAACCATCTGCTGTCCTTAGTCCACATCTGCAGCCCGCAGAGCTACAAGGATGAGCTATTCACTCAGATAAGAGTAGGGTCAGCAGGCGGCCTTCACATACCGCTTTTGAAGACTCACATTCACCAGCATTTTCACCAGAATTTTCACCAACATTTTCGGGATGTAAATTAGATGATCAGCAATTCAGAAGACCAAAAGAGAATTTCTCCCTTGACAGAAATAAAACTAATGGTGGCGACTTGTAAGTGGAGCTAATTTTTATTCTAATTAATGTTTGTTTCATCTAACTTGAAAGCAGGTCATTTATAAACACATCAAAACACTAAACATTCTTAAGACTATGATTTAAAATGATCTTCTCAAAACCAGATAAACATTTATGGCTTTCTTTCAGAGACTAAAACGCACTGGACAACATCATATATGACAATTTTATTTATTTATTTTTTCTTATTATTTTCTAACCAAAGACTAAATGAAATACATGAAAAGTTTAATCCGGGGGGCTGGGAAGGTGGCTCAGTGAGTAAAGGGCTTGCCACACACATGTGAGAACCTCATTTTGAACTCCTAGATCCCACATAATGCCAGCATGGTAGACCACATCTGGAATCCCAGTGTTCCTGTGCTAAGATGGGAAGCAGACAGGAGACTCCCTGAAAGCAGTGCCAAGCAGAACAACAAACGGACCCTGTCTCAAACAAGGCTGAAAGGCAAGGACTGTGTGACGCCTGGGGTCGTCCTGTGACTTCTCCATGTGCACCAGTAAACGTGTGCACCTGCACTCATACCCACAGCCAGTCACACAGACACAGATGCACACACATGGAGTTCTTTTAAGTTTAATTATTTTGAATCTAATTTTGGGGGGATGGTAGGTGTTGAGACAAGGTCTCACAATGTAGCCCTGGCTGTCCTAGAACTATGTAGACCAGACTGGTCTCAAATTCAAAGATATCCACATGCCTCTGCTAACTGAGTGCTAGGATCAAAGGCCTGTGCCACTATGTCACACTTGAATCTAAATTTATTAACATACGTTTTCCATCTAGAGCCTCACTCTTTTAATTGGCATTATTTATTTATTATTATTTATTTTTACAGTACTGTGGGCTGAAGGCAGGGTGATAGTCTTGCCAGCCAAGTGCTATGTTATTGAACTACAGCCCAGCTAGCACCTGGGTTCATGCAGTCCTTAACAGAACTCTTCCCAGACATTCAAATCCCAAACTGCTGAGAAGTGCAGGACTTCCCAAGTACTGGGGCCTAACCCCAAGGCAAATCTCCACCCTAGGTCCTGCTGGGGGATGGGGGAGGGGGGCTGGCTATATTTACAGATTTCTTTTGGGGGTGTTTTTTTTTTTCTTTTTAAACTTTTAATCTGCTCTGCCACACAATTTTTAGTCCACAGAATATGATCTTAGCTGCATCTGCCTCTGTGAAGAGACAAGTTTTTGAACTACCAGGAAAATTTTAATATTACTATTTAGCAGGAAGCTTTCTGTTTTTGTTTTTTGTTTTGTTTTGTTTTGTTAAAAAAAAAAAAAAAAAAAAAGGCACACTGGTATCCTCTTCCATAAGAGTTAATCCAAATGGGCCTTGTCAATTACCTGAACAGGCAAATGGCCCTAAGAAAGCCATCTGTTCAAGAAACTCTAGCAAACTGCAGGAAACCTCCCTAAGCATGTAGGTAAACACAATCACCTCTGGGTAGCGCCCTCTCACCACTGAGGATGCTTTGTGCATTATTCCAGCAGCTCCACCTGTCCTCCATTCTATACCCTGTGTGTCTGTCTCATCTGAACTCCTTTTACAGAGACCACAAAGACTAAGGAGCTACAGGGGGGTGGAGGGTGGTAAGAGATCCTGGTAACAGATAGACTCACAAAAAGCTACAGTCCAACTTAACAGGAAAAATAGCACCGCCAATAAACACAAGGTACTTCAAGCATGACTGAAAAAAACGTCAGCTCCCAGTATCCTAACAGAAGGGCTTGTGAATGGCAAGGACTGTGTTGCAAGACAGGGAAGGGTAAGCATTCAAGGGACACTTCAATCATCAGGACCCAATGTGAAGGTAAAGGGCAGGGTAAAACAAGGGAGACCTCAATGCTCTATGCAATGGTACCTTGGTTTCTTTTCCTGTTACTGTCATCCAAGACCCTGACCAATGCAACCTAAGGGGGGAAGGGTTCATTTGGGCTCATAATTCAAGGTACAGTCCATCAGGGACAGGAAGACAAAGCAGCAAGAGCTTGAAGCAGCCAGTTACACTGCATCCACACATGTCATCTTGACAGAACCTAAAGCCATCCGAGATGAGGGACCCTCAATTAAGAAAATGTCTCCATAGCATCAAGCCTGTAGAACATCTGTTAAATTAGTGATTGTTAGGAGTGGGGATGGCACAGCCCACTGTGAGTAGTGCCATCCCTGGGCTGGTGGCTCTATGTGCTTTGTAAGAAAGCAGGCTGCACCTCAGTTAATGTAAACCAGACAGTCCCATAGGCATGCCCCCAGGTGATTCTGTCAAGTTAACGATCAACAGTGAACATCACAACTGGGAAAAATGAGTAACTAACAAAATTTAGAATTTGGATATGTTATGAGAGCAATGTTTATTCTAAGCATGGAAATGTATACCAAGAATGGAAGCAAGAACTTCACACTAGTGTAGTAGTAGGCAGAATTTAGAGATGGTCGTGCTGAACTCTGCCCCATGGTGTCACTAGCACAGTATATACTACTACAGTATATACAGTATATACTACTACAGTATATACAGTATATACTGCTACAGTATATACAGTATATGCTACAGTATATACAGTATATACTGCTACAGTATATACTACTACAGTATATACAGTATATACTACAGTATATACAGCATACTGCAAGGATACCACAAAGGGTATATTGGTAATGCAATGCACATTGCTCATCAGTTGACTATAAAATTACTCAGGAAAACTTTAATTATGTAAGAATTTTCCCAGCTAGAAGCAAAAAAAGAAAAGAAAAATGGGGAGTGGGTGGGGTTGATAGAGATCTGAGGCATTAGAGACTTGTGTGGAATGCAGAAGGCCACATGCTGAGAGGGAGAAGCTGCAGGACAGGGCTTAAAGTCTCTTCTAGGAGCAAGTGCAACCTTCAGCCAATAGCTAAGCAGACAGGGATTCCAATCCCACATCTTTAAGGACATGAATTCTGTTGCAAAGGATTTCCAGGGGAGGAGACTCCAGAGACAGAAGGCACAGAGGAGCTGCCCCACCCACCCACCCCCCCCCCCGCCTGGCTAGAGGACAAACAACCTGGGTTTTGGATCTAACCAGCTACACATGTTGTTTTGTACAGAAATTATTATTTTAGCAACATAAAACTGATAATTAGCAACAGAGGACCACTGACACACAGGTTTAAGAGTCCTACCTCAGAAACCATCGTACTGGATGGATTGCCACTGAAAGTAAACAAAGGAAAGAAATCTAAAGACACCTTGAAGGAGGGGTACAGCCATCATCCCCCAAAACCAAACTGTTTTTCATCTAGACGGTAAGGGGGTGTCTGCTAGATAGCAAGGGGGCTTCTAGATGGTAAGAGGGTGTCTTCTAGATAGTAAGGGGCACTTCTAGATGATAAGGGGGCGTCTTCTATAAGACAGGCAAGTTCAGTGGCTGAGTGTTCTCTCTAGCAGTCCTTCAGGTACAGTACACTGTATCATCACAGGAACAAAATCTGCCAAGCTGCAATGACGTCAGCCCAGGAACATTTGCCTCCAATCCTTCAGTTACTCAGCTCTGCGGGTACTCTGTACCCCGTACGCTCCTTCTACCAAGTGTGCCATTTCTATAATCTACATAATTTTGCACTTGTCTACCAGAATACAAATATTTACCCTTTAAAAGAAAAAAAGATAAAATAGCTGATAATATCTGTATTGGGACTGAAATCCTACAACTCCATGTCTCTGAGTCACTTCCAAAGCTAACACGGTTTTCTTGACTTCCTAAACATAAACAGATGACTTTTATCATAATACCTATCAATAATTATCTTGCATGAAATCTTCAGGATATTTCCCTCCCCAAGCCTTGTCTTACACTACTATTCAATCAAACCAAGAGCTACAAAATCATTAATTACATAAAAGCTGGCGTTGAGTAACATCCATTAATCAAACATGGACAAGCTCATATGTGCCTAATTAATAACTGTTTTCTCACCACATCAAAGACGAACGCCTTCTCACAAAATTTTAATCACTCTCCAACATATTCCCATCAGCTTAATTATATTTGAACACAAATACAGAAAAAAAAATTTTTAAACTAAGGCATTTTTAAAGCTTCCCAAGTTAACTTATTAAGATTTGGTAACTCAAAAAAAAAAAAAAAAAAATTCCAAGGAAATGAGCTACTCATGCAAGTAACAGAATATTCATCTCTGGAAAATCTTATGAGAACTGATGTAATTATTTAGCTTTTAAATGATTAAAAGAGAAACTTAAAGCGGTACTACACAGATTCAGTCAAACATCAAAGTTATCAGGGGCCCTAGCAGTACATTAATCAACGACACACAGATGGGGTCAGGGGTCCTGTGTGTGATTAAAGCAGTGACCACGCAGGGGGACCACAGGGATGAAACATGTCAGCCCATGAGCTGGAAAAGAACTGATGTGCTTTTATTTTCCTTGGTTTTCTTTGTGTACGAGTGTGTGTGTGTGTGTGTGTGTGTGTGTGTGTGTGTGTGTGTGTAGGGGGAGGGGCTCATATGTGCAAGTGCAGATGTGTGTGGGTATGTACCTGGCTGCAGAGGCCAGAGGTCAAACTCCAGTATCATTCCTCAGAAACCATCCACCTTGCTTACCGAGATGAGGATTCTTGCTGGCCTGGGATGACTGGTTAGAAAAGGCTAAGCTGGTCAGGGAACACAAGGGACCTGTCTATGTACATATCACCTTGCCGGGTTTTTTTTTTTTTTAAATGATTTATTTTTCATTAGGTATGTGTATCTGTATGTGTGCATGTTCTTGGTATGCACATACTCACAGAAGTCTGAGGTGTCAGATGTCCCCTGAAGCTGGAGGTATAGATGGTTGTAAGTCGCCTGCTGTGGGTGCTAAGAACCACAGTTGAGTCCTCTGCAAGAGCAGCGCCTGCTGTTAAAATGTTGAGCTACCGGTGCAGCCCCACCACGCTGGGCTTTCCCCCTGGGTGCTGGGGATCCAACGCAGCTCTTCATGTTTGCACGGCAAGTGCCTCTACCCATGAACTGTCTCCCCAGGCTCAGTTTCCTTAATGCCACAACATGGAAACTATGCTAAGTGAAAGCATATAGATTGGCAGAATGGTTCTGCTTCTCTCTCCTTGCTCGTCCTTGACACTACATAACTCACAAAGCAAAGTTCACCACAGTTCTCAGAAAATGAGGTTCTGGAATACTGTACACAAACTACACAAACTGGGCCTGGGGTAAAAAGCAGAAAGCACTGTACCCCACACCGGCCTCCGACACCATGTGGCTTACAGGTCTGCAAGAAGGCCCTTCCCCTTCAGGAGCTTGGGGGAGGGGGGGCTTCAACAGGACTGCTGACAGGCAGGCCTCCCCACAGACTAAGCAGGGCTCTCTGATGGTGCTTTCATAAATCTAACCACAAAAGAGCAGGGCTGTGCCTGAACTTTCGCTTTTCTCTCGCTTCTAGACTTTCATCACCTTTTGAGGTGACACAGTTTACCATAACTGATAACATTCTCCCTAATATTCTTCTTTTAAAAGACTCTGTGCTGCCTCTTAGGAGCTGCACTATGGGATGGTGCAATTCTGCATACATACATGTATGTCCATGTACAAATGTGTATGTGCATACACGGACACGTAGGCATCTTTAGGTTAAAAAAACAAGCCCACATGGTTAGGAATGCAATTTTGTGCCGAGAATAAAACCATTTACTACTTATTGATTTTTAATTATTTGAGATGGGGTTTCATGTAGCCCAGGCTGGTCTCCAATTCTCTATGTAGTAAGGATGACCCTGAGCCACTGGGCCTCCTGTCTCTCCCTTCCCAGTGCTGGGATTACAATGTCTGCTTATATGCCTTTTAGAAATAAGAGAGTGTCATCTTAACTTTTCACAACATTTCTTTTTTCCTTTTCTGTCTCCTCTGTGGCAAAATGGGTCACACTAAATGAGGATATAGGGTCAAGGTCTACATTATTCCTAAACATGAAGCCCATGTAGAAACCCATGGGAAGGGGGGGGGGTGCTCCTGCTCAGAATGACTGCGTCTAAGCCAGTGTCAACTTTCAGTTAGCATTGTCAGGGCAGCTAAAATTGAGAAGACATAAATTAAAACTGATTTTGTCCTATGTGAATTATTGGTTTTACTTGTTAACTATGAATTGTAACTTATACTAAAAAGGTACAGTAAGAGGCTATCAACAACATTCACATGTGTGCGTTACACACAAACATCAGCCAAGGTGTGCACTTTTAATCCCAGCACTCAGGAGGTAGAGGCAGAAGGATCCTGAGTTTGAGGCCTGCCTGATCTACACAGTGAGTAGTGGGTCAGCCAAGGCTATGCAGTGAGATCCTGTCTTGAGTAAATAACTTGCTGTTAAGATCATGTAGAAGAACTATAGAAATATGTAGGAAGAAATACCTTGTCCCCTGACCCCATTCCACTGACCAAGAATCCCAGGAAATATGGGGGAAAATGAGTTCAGGTCATGTAGCTAAGACAGGACTAGACCCTGTAACTCAGCTTTACACTGATACGTTAAGCTGACATAGACATCACCAAGGACAGGAATGATTACAATTTTACCCATCCAAAAGAAACAGACATACTTAATATTACCATGATACATATGTGTATTACATACATGTGTATGAATATACATATTGGCCATACTAAAAACTGAACCAAGGCCTTGTGTGTGCCAAGAAACTGTCACTGAACTATATCCCAACCCTTCTACTTTTATTCTGAGACAGGATCTCCCTAGCTTTCCTAGGCTATTCTTAACCTTGTGACTCTACTGCCTCACCCTTCTCATAAGCTGGGCATGCCAGCCTCTGAAACTCCAATCACATTTTTTGTTGGTTTTGGGGGTTTTTTTTGGTTTTTGGTTTTTTCTTTTTGTTTTTTCTTTTTTTTTTTCTTTTTTCTTTCTTTTTTTTTTTTTTTTTTTTTGGTTTTTTGAGACAGGTTTTCTCTGTGTAGCCCCGGCTGTCCTGGAACTCACTCTGTAGACCAGGCTGGCCTCGAACTCAGAAATCCACCTGCCTCTGCCTCCCAAGTGCTGGGATTAAAGGCGTGTGCCACCACCACCCGGCTCAATCACATATTCTGAAAGTTGCTAGCAACCATACAAACATATAAACATGAACATGCCCCTAAGGACCACACAACAAAACCCCCCAAAGCACCAACTCTGAAATTAGATTTACTGAAACTAGATCCAGTATGTATGTATGTATGTATGTATGTATGTATGTGAGGAGGTGGTGGTGGGGTGGGGGCTGCTTGCTTGTTTGCTTGCTTGCCTGACCTAGAACTCACTATGTGTAACAGGTTGCCCTCAAACTCAGGGAGCTGCCTCTGCCTCTGCCTCTCTGCCCCTCTGCCCCTCTGCCCCTCTGCCCCTCTGCCCCTCTGCCCCTCTGCCCCTCTGCCCCTCTGCCCCTCTGCCCCTCTGCCCCTCTGCCCCTCTGCCCCTCTGCCCCTCTGCCTCTGCGCCTCTGCCTCTGCCTCTGCGCCTCTGCCTCTGCCTCTGCCTCCCAAATGCTGAGATGAGAAAGTGTGTGCACTGCCACATCCAGCTGAGACCAGTGTTTTCTTTCACTTCTAACTCCAGGCCAATGAGAGTTAGCTTCCTTGATGTAACTTTTCCTGAGATGGTTCCAACAAAGCCCCCCATGAGAGGTTGTAAAGACCAGACAACGTGCTGAACCCTAGAAACGGCTCAGGCAGCAAAGCTTCTGTCGGTTGCGGAAGGGTCAGACTTACTGCTCGGAGTCATAGTAGTCCATCCGCTTCTTTTTCTTGTTGTAAGCTGCAACTCGGAAGGGAACAATTTCCAAGGTAATCAGGCCTGGGGCCATCGTCAGCACTTTGGCACCATGGGTTGGCTCATAGAGGTCCTTCCCTGTCTCCGGATGAGGCATGCCAGCAGGGTCTCGTCCAACAATATAAAAATTGGCTCCGGCCACCATCCGCGCCCTGCAATGCCACTGGACCTAGAATAGATGTCTGCATATTAGATAACTACGCTTTGATGACTGTTGAGAAACCATAGATAATAAATGCATGTGTATCTTTGTCAGCTGTCCCACTGAGCAGCACCTCCACACATGTCTCATGTCATCACTGCCTAACAGTAGGAAGCCCCAACGAATTTACTGAATCTTCTTGGGGAGCTAGAATTAAAATCAGGCCCTCAAGTAAATCATAACTGGATATATATATATATATATATATATATATATATATGCATATATTTATGGATTATTTGCTTATGAGATATAAGGATGCACATGCATCTGTGTGTAAGATTTTACATACATATAAGCTATTCACAGAGCTCAAACTCCAATCTGCAAGGCTACAAGTCAGGATAGAGGCTGAGCCTTGGACAGAAGTGAGGATGTGGGGCCTTTTGAAGGAGTCATAGGGCAGGTTCAGGTCCCAATGGACACTGTACTGGCTGCCAGATACTGGTGTAAAATACGACCTAATTAAGGGAATACACAAGAATCCACACAGCAGTGTGTTCCAACTGCCCCCGTTTATATGTCTCTGCTCACTTACATAGAATCTGTTTCTAACACAGAAACATTTAACAACTGGAGAATAACATTCCTGACAGAAAGAAGTCCCCACCTCCAACAACGCATTACCCTCCCCCTCCCCAAGGGAAAAACCTAAATGGTAATCCTTATTACAACTTCATATGCTCAGAATATGGCTGTTAGTTACATATTCTCAAATCCATCCCTTTTTTTTTTTTTTTTTTTTTTTTGACATTTTTACATACCAGATCTTGAAAAGCAAAATTATCCTTAGGGGAGAAATTCAGTATTTAATGACAAGAGAAAAACTGATTTTCTATTTGCCAACTAATTATTCATATAGATAAAATTACATATTCACACCGTTTTAAGCATTGAAAGTAAATTCTTCCCCTCGAGGCTCCCACTCCATTCCTAGGATGGAATTTCAGAACCAAGCCATTAAATTTTTATAGACTGGAAAATGAGGAACATCCTGTTGATAACCACACAGCCTTCACAGCTGCTCATTGTTCTGAAGTGCGTCTGTGCTAAGGAAACAAATCTGGTACCAATGCCTTCTAAATAACCCAGAGAACGATTAAAGGAGAATCACTGTTTGTATTTTATTATGACAATTTGGCAAATATGTCTTATTGGCAGCTTTGTTCCTGATGTCACTGGAAAAAGTAGAAAAATGAGAGGTTTTTGTATTATTAATATTATAAGAAAAGTCTTCATTTAAGGGCTGTAAATAAGCCAAGCACATAAGTGAGGCACTACAGGGGAAGGCGTGATGGAACCAGGCATGGTGGCACTCTTAGAATCCAAATTCGGGAGGCAGGGGAAAGAGGACTGTATAGCCTGGGCTACACAGTGAGTTACAGAGTAGCCTGGACTATATAGCAAGACCTTACCTCAAAAAGAAAGGGAAGAGACCAAGAAGAATGAGTAGATTTTCATAAGCCGCTTAAATCGTGCCAGGTCATAAACATTGAAACATTTAACTACCTAAAATATTAAAACAATTGCTGCAACTTTTAGTTTACTCATCAAAGGCTGAGAAGTTAAAAACTGCCCCTTGCTCGGGAATGGAACCTGGAGCATCTTGATTCGATCACGCACCTCTATTCACTGTCCACACTCAGGCAAAGACCTAGGGGCAGACTCAGCTCCAAGGTGCCCAGAACACCAAGTGCTGAATACACATCACAGAGCCTAACATCTTTACCCTCCCACCCACCATCAGGGAAGGGCTACTTTGAGACCTTTGGCAGCATCGTGCTCTTGTACAAAGAGCATGAAGCCCAAGGGGCAGGCCAAGTCGACATAAAGGCCATGGAGTCCGGTGGGCATCAGCTATGCCTCTTGCTGGATTTAAAGCTGGCCTAACTCTGGCCTTTGAGCCTGCTAGCCTTGGTCTTCAGTGTCCAGCTGTATAGAAAAAGAAAAAAAAAAAAAAAACATCTGCTGATTGCATACTCCATGCACCTTTTAGGTCCTTTAGCCACCCAAGGTGGCATCTGTGTGTCCTGGCCTGCCTGCCATAGGTCTGCTAACCTCACTTCTGTTTCTTCTCAGTAATCTGTCCACTGACCTGCACTGTGCTCCCCATCCATAAACCCCCAATGGGCAAGCTGTATTCAGAGTGGAGTTCGGTTCTACACTGAGGCCTTTTTGCTACTGCAACAGTTTCTGGGTATAATTTGACTTCACTACCTTAACTACTGTTCAGCTCTGGGTTTCTCTGACAAACCTCAGCTGTGTTACACACTCTCTGGGCTCCAGAAGCCTTCTGGGTAGAATTGGGATAAAGTCCATGGGTTACATAACGCACGCAGAGCATCAGTTCAGTGTGTGACTCATACTCAGACACTCAAAGACATTATTTCTACTTTCTTTGTATTATTAGCATTCGATAGTTAGACACCAGGACATTCCAAATCAGGCCAAAAGCTACATTCTGCTGTGAAGTCTATGAATGGCAAGTCATCCCAGGCTCTCTGCCATATTCCAACTTCTAAGGTTTTAACACAGATTTATGAATGACTCTTAAGAGATACAGACAGCACTTTTATGTGGAGTCAGGATACGGATGGTGAGAGCCTACAGCAAAGTAATTACTCTTTTTCAGGCAGCCAATAATACATACTTTTACATATTGGTATCAGCCAGACAGTGAGATATACGTACCCTAGCTATTCCTTATAAAACCAGTAACACAAACACAGAAGGGCCAGGCATGCTGGCACACACCTTTAATCCCAGCACTGTGGAGGCAGAGATAGACACATCTCTGGGTTCAAGGCCAGCCTGGATGCCATAGGAACATAGGGAGTCCCAAACTAAGCCAAAGTGAGATGCTGTCTAAAAGCAAAACTAAACCCATACGCATGTATCATTAATAATATGAGGATTATATCCCAATCTTAGAAAGCGTCAGAATACAGATTACACAAAGAAGGCACAAACTCCCACTCTGGACTATGATGAGCAGATATGAAAGTTATTCAATAGGAAATTCCACCTCTAAGATACGTCTGCCAGAGCCATGTCAACTCATTATTTTAAAACTTCTATGAATGTACTTCCAGTCTGCTTTCAAAACACACCCAGTTGCGGTTTTCAACTACTATAATGTTAAACAGTACCAGAGACCAGAACTGTAATGCATGGCTTTGGGACCAGATCACTAGGGTGCAATTTCCATCTCCATGGTTCACTACCTGCTCTACTGACTTAGAGTAACTGCTGAACCTCTACCGTGGGTCTCCTCTGCAAACAGAGAATAACAGTACCTGCTCTCTTAGTGTCCTTATAATAACTAAGTTGACATATGCAAATCAAAAAACAAACAAACAAAACAAAAACCATACGCAAATCATCTGGCATAAACAGTGAGAGCTCAATAAAAACGAGCTACTGGGGGTTGGAGAGATGTCTCCATGTTTAAGACCAAGGGCTGCTCTTTATAAAGGCTCTGTCATGGAAGACTTGAATGTGGTAAATATGTGTGCTCTCCTTATGCTAACCTCTTTGTAAGGGATGTCTCAGCCATGAACTCAGGATGGGTGAAGGGATGAATTCACCACCAACTGCTCAACTGTGCCACTGTGCCTTACAAAGAGGAAGACCTTAGGTATCTTCCCTGTTCTTTGTTTTGTGTGTTTATTCTCTCTCTCCCTCCCTCCCTCCCTCCCTCCATCCCTCCCTCCATCCCTCCCTCCCTCCCTCCTTCCCTCCCTCCTTCCCTCCTTCTCCCCCTCCCTCCTCCCTCATTCTCTCTCTCTCTCTCTCTCTCTCTCTCTCTCTCTCTCTCTCTCTCTCTCTCTCTCTCTCTCTGTGTGTGTGTGTGTTGAGAATTTACTATCCTAATGAGCCCATATAAAAGATACATAATCCAGGTATTTTATTTAAAGCCATAAGCCTAGATTGGGCAGACCTAGGTCTATACTAACTCTCCAGCTATTAGGTCCCTTGTTACTTGTCATGTGGTTCTGGTTCATGGTAGCTTCTTCCTCCTTCCTCCTCCCCTCCAGTCTCTACCTGAAAGCCCCTTACTTGAGCCTCCAGTGCCATATTACTCCTTCCACTGCCCAATCACAGGCTTTTACTGATCACTTAAATTGGGGAGAAGGTTCACATGGCATCATGTTGAGTACATGAGGATCTGTTCATTGGAAGCACCCACATCTTGAGGAACAAGTATTTTACATTAGAATATAAGCAGCATCAGATCAATCCACTTAATCTATATGTCTGCATGTCTGTCTGTGTGTCTGTGTGCCTATGTGAGTGTCTGTGTGTCTGTGTGCCTATTATTTGTGTATATGATGGGGGAAGGGAGAAGCCCATGGGCACACTGCAGAGAAGGATGTTGGATGGTCTGCTCTATCATTCTCTATCCTATTCCTTTATGACAACATCTCATACTGAATCTAGAGCTAGGCTGGCATCTAGCAAGCTACAGCAATCCTCCTGTCTCCAACCTCCATGGTGCCTAGGTTATTGACACATGTAGAACCATCCCATGCCCATTTATTAAAATATGTGCTGGGATCCAAACACATCGTCAAAACATCTCTCTAGCCCTTACGCTCACTTCCTCATCTTCCTTCAGAAGCACAACTGACAGAACTTAAGGCATAAGACCTTTCCAGTCAAAAGCTGGGCATGGTGTAGCAGGCTTGCAATCCCAGTACTCCAGTACTCTGAAGGTATTGGCAGGAATACCAGGAACTCAAAGATAGCCTTAGCTACATCTTGTGTTTAAGGCCAGCCTGGGATACATGAGACCATGTTTCCAAAACCCTGTCGAACTCAAGGAAGGATCTTCTGTTTGTTATCACAGCCTATTTTATTACAAATCCTCCCATTCCCCCCCCCAAAAAAAAGAGCCGGGTGGTGGTGGCGCACGCCTTTAATCCCAGCACTTGGGAGGCAGAGACAGGCGGATTTCTGAGTTCGAGGCCAGCCTGGTCTACAGAGTGAGTTTCAGGACAGCCAGGACTACACAGAGAAACCCTGTCCCGAAAAAAAACAAAAACAAAAATAAAATAAAAACAAAAAACAAAAAACAAAAAACAAATCCTCCCATCCTTGTTTTGTCTTTTTAAAGTATTTTTAGTTAACTTACTGAATAAAATCTCATATCAACTCCACCTTCAAACATAAGACTCACAGAGAGAACAAGACAGGTCCCAAAAGAAGAGGCTCATTTTCTTAGCTGGAATTTAATGACGTCATCACTCATATACCTACTCCTGCCTATTACACTTATGGTTTCTATTGTCGTATCTTAGGAAGATATGGGCTTACACAGCTGGTGGTCCATCACTCAGGGAAGTTAGGCCAAGAACTCACGGCAGGGACCTGGAGACAAGAACTGATACAGAGGCCTTACTGAGGCTTGCTCACGCTACTTTTTTATTACACACAGGACCAACTGCCCATAGTGAACTAGTCCAATCATCAGTCAAGAAAATGCCCTACAGGTTTGTCCACAGGCCAACCTGGTAGAGGTATTTTCTTAATCAAGGTTTCCTCTTCCCAAATGCCTAGAACGTGACAGAAACTAGTTGACAGTAAACTAGCCAGCACACTGCCCTAACCTCCTTTGGGTCATTCCCTGACTAGACAATGACGTATCATTCTAGACAACCTCAGATCAAATGACTTGCTTAAATGAAGAAGCTCATGTCATCAGTACTGTTGGAACACAGTCCAGAAATAGAGTCTTGTAAAGAGAAGTCTGTGAGACTCCACAGATGTCTTGTGACCTCAGTTTCTTCAAAACATGAAATTGTTCTTGGAATGTGTTTTGTGAACCTCCCAGATGTAGTAGATAGGAATGAGTATACTTCAGATTATTTATTATTGCTTGCTGTTGTTATTCAAATAAATGTTTTAAATATCCTTTATATGCCTCTATGGAAAAACCTGTTCTTGTCACATGCAGCTTGTCCTTGTGACTGTATGCATCTTGAACTTACTGAGAGCTTTATTCATGTGACCTTTCTTACCCCTCAGAGTATAAATTGTCTAGGGGTCTGAGTAAAGTTGGCTGTCGAGTGAGACTTTAGTTCACCTCTTTATCAGCTTGATTCTCCCAGGTTCCACCACGTCTAGAAGAGATCCCAGCTAGAGGAACCACTAAACAACGTGGGAAATACAAGAACTAAACAGAAGTCATGGATATCTGGCAAACACCCAGGGCCCTGGCGGGCCAAATCTACCCAACACCTTACTCCGACAGAAGGAGGAGCAACATGGGATGTTTACACACACAACATTTCAACATATTTGTGAACACGGACTCACTAAGAGAAGAGTCAACTGTTTTCATCTCCTTGCCTGTTGACTTGTTTGCTGCTTTCCTTGTGTAAAGTTACACAGAGAATTCAACCTAATAAACTAAGCTCCAATAAAGATTCTTAGGCTCCATCCCAAACAGTCAAACGTCTGAGACTATCCTTTTAAATGTTTGAAGGAGTTTGTATCACTAAATTACTTAGATCTTTTTAAAAAGAGTTTGCCTCTCAGATAAATCTAAGTGCAGTGATAATGTGCAGGCCATTTTTATCTTGAAAACACAAAAGGCTGCCTGGAAAGTTGTCACCCACTACCTCTGAGGTCAACTGATTTATTAACTCATTCAGCAAATATATTTTAAAAGTCTACTTTACTCTACCTTGAAACTGAAACATACTTTTCATCTTCTTTACATATGAATACAAAAAAGATCTCAAACATTCTATTTGACCATGGGGGGAATTCCAAAACCCTGCCCCCATATCAAGAAGCACCTGATTCAATCATGCTCCAAATGAAGATTGTCTCCTGGGAGCCAGAGAGAAGACTCAGGAGTTCAGATCCAGTACTGCTCTTCCAGAAGAGTGAAAGTCTCAAGCTCAGTTCCCAGCACCCATGCTGGGTGACTGACTACTGCCTCTACTTCCAGCTCCAGTGAGGGAATTTAATACCTCTGGCCTCTTCCACAGACCCTGTACTCATTTGCATGCATACAACCTCAACTGCCACACATAGAGACACAAAGCTAAAAGTAAACCTTGCAAGAATTTAATGTCCTGCTGGATACAACTCTAAAATACTGAATGCATTTCACATTCAGATGGATACGTGTACATAAACTTCTTGAGACCAGAAGCAAAACAATTATTTGGTCCTTGAAAGTTATCCTTCCTTCATATCTAGTGTGGAACTACTGGGCGGTGGTGAGACCTTTTAAAGGAAGGGAGGGTATAGGGGTCCTGTCCTTCAGGAAAATACCGGGACCCTGGCCCCTTCCTCTCCCTTTGTCAGGCCACAGTACAAACACTCTGTTCTGCCATTCAATTCCACTATGATGTGCTATTTTACCACAGGCCCAGAAGCAACAAGACCAACCAGTTACATACTGAAACACTCAAACCATGAGCCAAAACCTGTTTATGAGTAATTAGTTCAGGTATTTGTACAGTGAAAACAGCTGGCTTGTACCCTAAATTCCCTTTAGCTCTTGAAAATTTTGGAAAAAGCAAAAATCACAGTGTTCTGGGCCTCTGTTAAAAGAACAACATCGATGTTATAACTGTATCTGGACCTGGGCTCGTGGATACAAAACAACCTTACGCTAATACACTGTTCTAGGTGCTGTGTCTTCCTCACAGCCCCAGCTAGAGAGCATCCCCAGCAGCAGGAGAATGAGAACTCAGCAATGCTGAATGTTTGGAACACATCCAGGCATCAGAGAACGGTCAATAGGTCAGTAGGGGATAATACAGTGTTCACAAGAATGGCTTTAGTGCTACACTGGTGTCTTACAAGCAGCCTACCTCAGTTGGCCCAGCATACATCATAGGAGATGGAAAAATGGCCACCACTGTTGTTTCAGGATTCAGAATGCCCTCCTCCAGGACTGCAGCATGCTGCTTCATACGCCACATCAAAGGGACATCATCATCCTTCGTCCAGCCACCAAGAGGGTGGAGGAGGAGGACAGGGCGCCGGTAGCCCCTCTCTAGAAGCTGCTTGTGGGTGTCCTGCATTAACAGAGCATGTCCGTTGTGTACTGGGTTGCGCAACTGAAATGCAAAGACAGCATCTGAAAAGAGAATTTCCAGAGTTAGGGCTTTCCAGCATCGCCCTGCATGAGACAAGCCAGTCTTTCCTGGTTGATGCTCACAAGTAACAAACACACAAGCTCAGAATCACAAATGGGTACAGCCATGGACTGGTGACTGCTTATTCCAAGACAGTTGACATACACTGCTACTATTCAGTACAAACAAGCCCCGGCTCACCGGAGGACATGTGATACGGGAGCCACAGACTCAGGGTGGTTAGTCCTACGTTAAGGGGAAATGACAGCAACTGTCAGGATTTCTTTCAGTCCTAATAGTCAACTGCTTTCAACAAGTGTAAATTCAAAGTCAGTGTGTCAATGACCCGTCAAATCCTCCAATGGCCCAAAGACCTGAGCTGGGTTACTCATTTTCAAGGCCTTTATAAAAAGACAGATTATGAAGAGAGCTATGGCTTCCCTTTTTACTTGCTACCCACATGTATGCAGATTACTCTGAGAACAGAGCCACTCTGTTGTCATCTGACTCTGGACTCAGGATTGCAATATAGCAGCAATACTATCTCTTATGAGGGCCGCTGCTATTATTCAAATGGAAAAAGCTACAAGATGAACTGAATCGATTAGCCACTGTCTGCTTACAATCCCGGTTTCACTCCTCCATGCTTGGCTACCAGGGGACCTCTTGTCAGAAGCCAGGGTTCTTTGGGATATGGAGTAATTTCCGAGAACAGGAAAACAATCATGGCATACGAACCCCATGTTTACCATTCTCCGGACACTTGCCCCATTGCCCCACCATGATGGCTGGACTCAGACACTCAGCATTTTTTTTTTTTTTACTGTTACTTATTTTTGCTTTTATTAGAAATAATAAAATATTTACCTTTATTATTTTTAATTATGTGCAGTCATGTTCTTCTGTGTAAGGTACATGCACATGAGTGCAGGTGCCCTTGGAGACCAGAGGTGTAGGATCCCCCAGAACTAGGGTTACAGGCAGTTGTGAGCTGCCTGACACAGGTGCTGGGCACCAAATGCAGGTCATTCTTAAGAGTAGTAACTGCTGATCGACCTCTCCAATCCCACCTCTCACAGTGGACATCATCTTCGATCTACTTCCAATTCTGATCCCTCTCTCGCCATGACAGAAGCACAGAGAACTGTCACAAATGACTAGGATTTGGGGGGTTTTGTCATGGCATCTCTTTTATTATTTAATGTTTGGAATATTATCATTATCCTCAGACATTCTCAAATTACTTTCCAAACATCAGCAGGCTTTTTTTTTTTTCCTAATCCAAAAAGGATGTGATGTGTCCTTGGGTGCAGGGTACGGAAAAGTCTGGATTGAAGTATATGAGCATTTAACATTGTTCAGCTTGGAGGAGTGGTCCAGAACTGACCACTGCTTTTATCTTTTAAAGTCTGTTTGAAATTCTGTTTTCACATAGGGACATACAAGATCCTAAACATCTCAGAGCTTCAAAGCTCACCTCAGACCAAGAAGCATTTTTACTTCCTAACTTAATTATACTCGGACCTCTAGAGCACTGAAGGCTGCCTACTGCAGGAGCACAAGCATCCCCTGTTAACTTAGGGAGTTACTGCTTGAACATGGCTCTAGCCTGACTCTCACCAATGAGTGTTGTTCCCTGGCTGCTCTTCCCTGGCCTTCCTCTGAGTGACCTGTACTCTTAGACTGGTCTGAGTTACTACACCTGGGGGCCTGCCAGAAGTTAGGGAAACACAGACTAGCTGATATTGGAGGCAACAGGGCCATGGCTGAGAAGGCAGCCTGTTTGCCCGGACAATTTAACATACAAGGACACAGTGCAAATAAGACACTAAACAGTGGGGAACTGACAAAGGTTTTCACCATAGAACGAAGAACTACATACAGAATAGAAGAAGACCAAATAGATTACATGATGTGGGCTAGAATTAAAAGTGTCAGTGTATCTCTATGGTTTGTAGTATAGCAACACAGATACAGGGATAAGTATATGAGTGTATAAATGAGAAAGAGAGAGGGGGAGAAAGGGGGAAAATATAACCGGCCCCTGAGATACGGGGAGAACTGATTCCAAGATGTCCCTTGAGTACCAAACCACAGGAATGCTGTAGCCCCTTATATGCAATGGCATCATATTTGTAGTCAACATAATCACATACTTCTGCATTCTTTACAGTGTCTTCAAGTCACTCCCAATGGAGAGCAAAACATCCATGCTCTGGACATGCAGTATGCCTTATGGTTTAGGGAACCGTGATAACAGAGTCTGCATGTTGTCAGTAAAGACACAATTTTACTCCTGAGTACTTTTTATCCAGGGTGAGCTTGGTCTACAGAGGCAGGACCAGAGGATCAAGAATCAGAATGCCACCATTTGGCAGCATTTGAGGCAGGCTAAAACCAGCAGGCAGCACCGGGGGTGGGTGTTGCAAGGCCCTGGTCTCAACTGCCAACACATTAGGAATTTTAAAAGGCAGGCAGAAGTATGGTAACAATGGAGTAATTATAGACCCTGAACATCTCTGTTCCAAATACTTGTGAGTAATAGTACAAAATAGTTTAAACTCACATTAGAGAAGTGATAAAGACTAATATTTTTAGTAAGCTAACCTCACTTATCATAAGGATAGGTGAGAACTATAAGCCACCTGTTAGCAGTGCAAACAATCTAGCTTGCTTCCTTCGGCATTCTTGACAAAAACTTGTGATGACGGCGGCAGTCATGAAGAAATGGATAATAAGCCACACTGAGTAGTAACAAAAACAATGTGACGTGATGTAACTGTTCCAAACTGAAGGAAACTAAAGACACCTACTGCTGACATTCTCACCATAATAAAGGACCTCACTGGGAGACAAGAACCTGGAGAGATGGCTAAGATGGTTAAAGGCACTGGCTGGTCTGTCAGAGAACCAGGGTTCAGTTCCCAGTACCCACAGGGCAGCTCACAGTCATCCTTAACTCCAGGTCCTTCTGAACTCTAGAGGCACCAGGCACACGTACGGTACTCTTATATACACACAAGAAAACACTCATACACAGACTATTTTTAAGGATCTCACTAGGAAGGAAAACTGTGGGCTTTGGATAGAACTCAGAGCCAGGAATACTGTACCAATGGTACTGTTCTGAGTTGATGAGCCCAGCACAGGTAGGCTAAAGACTGCCCTTACCTGTTGGACAATGAGAGCTTTGTGTCTGAAAGCCACTCCCAAAGACAAAGATGATATACAAACAACAGGAGGATGTTAATAATATGAAATCTGAGTTAAAATATATAAGAATTTTAACCATGGAATATTTCTGTGACTTTTAAATTATTTTAAAATTAAAAAGTTCAGCATACCCATGATATAACTCACAGACCATGTAAAGCTTAACAAGAAGGAAGGCCTAAGTGAGGATGTTTTAATTCCACTTAGAAAGGGGAACAAAATAATCATGGGAGGCAGAGGGAAAGAGGGACCTAGGTGGGAGAGGGGAGGAGAAGGGAAAAAGAGGGGCAGGTTCAGGTATGGGGGAGACAGGAGAAAAGGCCAGGAGAATGAATGGAAATATGCAGCAGTGTGGGGTGGGAGATGGGGCGGGGAGAACCACTACAAAGTCCCAGACACCAGGGATGTGAGAGGTCCCCAGGACCCAATAGGGATGGCCTTAGCTGAAATGTCCAATAGTAAGGAGATGGAACCTGAAGAGATCACCTCCAGTAGATAGACATGGCCCCCAGTTGAGGGATGGGGCTACCCATCCATCTCAAAATTTTTGATCCTGAATTGTTCCTGTCTAAAGAAAATGCAGGAACAAACTGAAGGAAAGACCATCCAGAGATCGCCCCAACTTGGGATGCATCCCACAGGCAGGCACCAAACCCTGCACTATTACTGATGCCATGTTGTACTTGCAGACAGGAGCCTAGCATGGCTGTCCTCCGAAAGACTCTACCAGCAGCAGACTGAGACAGATGCAGATACTTATAGCCAATCATTGGACTAAGGTCAGGGACCCCTATGGAAGAGTTAGAGGAAGGACTGAAGGTGCTGAAGAGGATTGCAACCCCATAGGAAAAACAACAATATCAACTAATTGGACCCCTCATATCTCCCAGCACCAAACCACCAACCAAAGAGCATACATGGGCCAGTCTGTGGCTCCCACTACATATGTAGCAGAGGATTGCCTTGTCTAAACACAGTAGGATGCACTTGGTCCTGAGGAGGCTTGATGCCCAGAGAATGGGGATGCTAGAGGGGTGAGGTGGGACTGGATGGGTGGGCAGGAAAGCACCCTTTTAGAGGCAAAGGGGATGGGGACAGGGTGGAGGGTTCATGGAGGGAGGACCAGGAAGAGGAACAACATCTGAAATGTAAATAAATAAAATAATTAATAAGAAATATACATACTTGGGTCCCTTCCAGTCTGGGCCAGAGCACTGAGCAGATCTTGGGTGGCAGCTCTGCCCCCGACCTCCAAGAACCCAGAGGAAGCGGGGATCCCAGGCGCTCTAACTCAGGCAGTATCTTAGGTAAGCAGACAGCAGGGCCTGCCCTAAACAGGGAGTAACTGGGACCCACAAAGACCCAGGAAGTCACTCCCGGCCCGGAACACTGGTTCCTTCCGGTCTGGGCCAGAGCACTGAGCAGATCTTGGGTGGCAGCTCTGTCCCCAACCTCCAAGAACCCAGAGGAAGCAGGGATCCCAGGCACTCTAACTTGGACAGTGTCTTAGAAACTAGTTCTCAGATCTGAGACCTGGATCAGACCTCTGCCAGGTCTGCTGTTGTGTGGACCCCGGATTCCACCTGAGACATACTAAAAGGTCCACTCAACCCAGAGCCACAGAGGAACAACTGAACTCAAAGTGTCAGACAACATATCCTGAGATATCCAAGAGGAGACACTGCACCCAGAACACCAGACAACTAGCTGGACTGCTACCTTGGAGGCACCATATCCTGAGGCATCCTAGAGATACCACTGTAATCAGTGCAGCTGGAAAAGATCACAGAGACATCTGGACCCCTAGGAGATCAGACACAAGCTAGATAAGTGGAAAGACAGGCTTCAGTCAGAGACAGAAAGTACAGGCAGCACTAGAGTTAACCAGATGGCAAAAGGCAAGAGCAAAAACGTAAGCAACAGAAACCAAAGTTACATGGCATCATCAGAACCGAGCTCCCCCATCAGAGCAAGCCCTGAACACCCCATCACACCAGAAAAGCAGGAATCAGAATTAAAATCACTTCTCATGATGATGATAGAGGGCTTTAAGAAAGACATAAATAACACTCTCAAAGAACTTAAGGAGAGCACTGGTAGACAGATAGAAACCCTTATAGAGGAAACACAAGAATCCCTTAAGGAATTGCAAGAAAATGCAACCAAACGGGAAAAGGAATTAAACAGAACCATGCAGGATCTAAAAATGGAAGTAGAAACAATAAAGAAATCACAAAGGGACAATACCCTGGAGATAGAAAACCTAAAAAAAGGATCAGGAGTCATAGACACAAGTATCACCAACAGAATACAAGAGATGGAAGAGAGAATCTCATGTGCAGAAGATACCATAGAAAACATTGACACAACTGTCAAAGAAAATGCAAAATACAAAAAGCTACTAATCCAAAATATACAAGAAATCCAAGACACAATGAAAAGGCCAAACCTAAGGATAATAGGTATAGATGAGGGGGAAGACTCCCAACCTAAAGGACCAGTAAATATCCTCAACAAAATTATAGAGGAAAACTTCCCTAACCTAAAGAAAGAGCTGTCCATAAATATACAAGAAGCCTACAGAACTCCAAATAGTTTAGACCAGAAAAGAAATACTTCCCGCCATATAATAGTCAAAACATCAAATGTACAAAACAAAGAAAAAGTACTAAAAGCAGTAAGGGAAAAAGGCAAAGTAACATATAAAGGCAGACCTATAAGAATTACACCAGACTTCTCACCAGAGACCATAAAAGCCAGAAGATCCTGGACCGATATCATACAGACCCTAAGAGAACACAAATGCCAGCCCAGACTACTATACCCAGCAAAACTCTCAATCATTATTGATGGAGAAACCAAAATATTCCATGACAAATCCAAATTTATACAGTATCTCAACACAAATCCAGCACTTCAAAGAATAATTGGTGGAAAACTCCAACACAAGGAGGGAAACTACAACCTAGAAAAAGCAAGAAAGTAATCTTCCAAAAATCCCAAAAGAAGATAGTTACACAAACATATCTCCACGGATGTTAGCCCAAAAGCTTGGATTAGCGAAGACTCAACCCACAGACCACATGAAGCTCATGAAGAAGGAAGACCAAGAGGGGATGCCTCAGTTCTACTTAGAACGAGAAACAAAAATGTTCAAGGGAGCAAATAGGGAAACAAAACATGGAACAGAAACTGAAGGAGGGGCCATCAGGAGACCATCCCACCTGGGTATTCACCCCATGTACAGCCACCTAAGCTAAACACTGTTGTGGACGGCTGGAAGTGCATAATGTGAGGAACATGATATAGCTGTCTCCTTAGAGGTCTGCCAAAGACTAACATAGAGGACGATGCTCACAGTTAACCACTGATATGATCAGGGGTTTTCCAATGGAGAACTTAGTGAGAGGACTGAAGGAGCAGAAAGGGTTAGTGACCCCAGGTGGAAAGCAACAATACCAAACAACCAGAGCCCCCCATGGTCTAAACCACCAGCCTGGGAACACATAGGGAGGGACCCAAGACTCCAGAGGTATATGTAGGGGAGGATGGCCTTGTCGGACATAGGTGGGAGAGGAGTTTCTTGGTCCCATAAAAAAAAAATGAACACACAGTGGGGGGGGGGGAGTGAGGGCAGGGAGGGGATAGTGAGGGGGGGTAGGTGTGGTCACTGCCTCGTAGAAGCATGAGGAGGGGGATGGGATAGGAGGTTTCTGGGTGGTGGGAGGAAGTAGGGTAAGGGGATAAAATCTGAAACATAAATACTACAACCAATTTTAACAAGTGAAAAAAAAAGTCATCAGAACCAATATCTTTAAAAAAAAAAATGTCAGCCCCCTGGGGGTGGGAAATTTTTTTTTCTTGATACTAAAACTTGTTCTGAGAATTGTATATTGCAGAATACACAGCCTTGGTGTATCTACTCATCAAGCATACTGAGCAGACCTGCCCAAACCTCCGATGTCCTGGAATTCCATCTGGATTCAGTGAAGACACAGCATCAGAGGCTTATCAACTTACTCTTCCCCCCACCCCTCTTCTAAAATCTCAACGCCCTTAATCAGCTTGAAGAAGTTAAAGAAGAGTCAGCGCCCCTATTCCCTGAGCTTGGGGACTAATGTGGTTAATAATGGTCTTTCTTTCTAGGGAAAAGTAGTGGTTTTGTTGGAACAGGGGGGATTAGCTAGAACTTATTGCATAGCCATAACCTATTGGTAGAAATCTGTATAATTATTATCAAGATGAAGTTATAATTTCTTACATGGTACAAAATTTACTTTGATTTCAAATTTAAGGTTTTCATTGGTATGAGCCTCTTATTAATATAAAAATGAGATGAATATTGATACTCTCATGGGCATTGTGCCTGTATAACACATTTAGGAATACAAGGCCTAGACCCAGCCCTTTTTTAACTTTTTTTTAACTGATTTGGGACGGTTAACCTATGAGTTAAGGGACTATAGCAAATTCATATTTTTGAGTTTATTGTTGGGGTGTTTTCCATATTTTATTTAGAAATAGCTGAGAGGAGTGAACAGACAACAGTCCAGGTTACCTTACATGGATAGTTGGTTTTCAAAACATCAGAAGTCCATAGAACTGATGCTACAAATATTTATATATTAATGTTCATTTTGATTAGAGACCTGTCTGCTCCTGACAGCTTCCTGTCGTGGATTCTAAGAAGAAATTGAGCATCCTTGGAGATACTCCAGTTGTGCGGTGACAGCCACTAGGCAAGAATTGCCTCTCTCCATCTACAGACAAATTACTGTCCAGAAAAAGACACACATGCAGAATAGTCGACTGATTATATCTGCCTAGACAGAGTAATCAGCCCTTAATAATCCTGCATCACTAAGGTCTGTCAGATGATTCTGGGCCAGAAGGCTGAAGATTTGATGCTCCAACGTTCGGTAGTATAGGGGCTTTTCAGCTGTTCAGTGGTCTCTATAAATTGGCTAAGTTTTAGAAGCTATGCTTAGTGCTTCCCATAACTTCAGTTAACTCAGTCATTCTGGATTTCTGATGGGGTTGAAGACCTATAGTCTCATAACCAATCCTGGCTATTTACTTTGAGAGAAAAGATCTGAGTAGATGGTTTTCAGCTGACATTCATTCTAAAGCCAAAAAGCCAGGATCAAAAGTAACTGTTTTAGTTAGAAGAGATGACAGAGGTTCTGGTTAGTCAACAGAATGATGGACTGGGTATTAGGACTATCTTGTATCTCACTGGTACAATTAGGAATAAGTATGCTCTAATTGTATTTTGAGAGAAAAGTTCTACTTTAACAGGAAGAGTGATATGTAGGAGGAGCTAAGTGGGAAGGAGTACTGAGAGGAAGAGATGGAACAAGGAGAGAAGATGAAGAAGAGGAGAAGCTAGGTGATGAGAGAGAGAAAGAGAGAGGGGGCATGGAGGCAGATGTTCACATGTCTCCACCAGTCAAAGATAGTTTTTATATCTAGGCTGGGTATTGGGTTACGCTTCTGATTGAGCATTACCAAACTTATAAATCCTTTGATTAACATTTTTAAAAAATCGTATAAAAGCAAAAAGGAAAGGGGGGCATGGGACAGGGGTGTTCTAGGGAGGAGAAATGTGGAAAGGGGATGGCATCTTAAATGTAAATAAAATATAAAATAAAAAAAGAAATATACATACTTAAAATATAATTTTAAAAATCTTTTAAAAAAGTAAAGCAGAAAACTAAGACAGGAGAGACATCAGCAAATGACAATGTGTAGAGCTTATTACATTTAAAATGAGCTGAAGAGAGAGTCACTTGTTTTAAAGAAAATACTGGGATCTGAACACTAGACAGCTGACAGTTTTAAAGTGAGCTCATTCCGTGGGTGGAGCGGTAGTCCTGTGGCTATGCTGTGGAGGCCTTTACTGTTAAAGAGATGCATACTGAACCATTTAGATGGGATGACACGAGAACTGAGATTTGACTCAGAACATGGCGAGAGCATTCAGAGAGGACACGTGGTGGCACAGATGAAAGTCCAGCGACCCCAGCCGGCAGTGCTGATGCTGGGTCAGAAGCATGGGGACTAGTTAGACTGTTATCTCTGCATGTGTTTTAAATTCCCCACAACAAAATGTTTTAAAAGAGAAGGCACATGTGGAGGATCCGAGGCAGAACTGCTTTTCAATTCAGTTATATAACCCTCACTTCTGCAGTTCACTGAGACTGCTGCCCACACATGAAAGCAAACTTGACCCCAGAAAGCCTTGAAGGCATCTGGGGCTTTGCACGCCATGGAGTTCTGCTGCAACCTTTCACCCTAACACTACAGTGCAAAATTGCCCAGGGACAGCACCTGAACCCGTAAGCCTGGCTATGTACCACGACACTGTGATTGGCAGATTTAGCTACAGTTTGTGGAATAAGATAGGACAGGAAGAAATAAAATAAAATTCCAGCCAAGACAAAAAGTGTAGCATCCCTACGTTCCAGAGGGGGTGAGTTGTCCCAGGAACATAAAATCATCCGTTTTGTCAAACATGGAGGGCACAGGGCACACAACAATCAAATTATATTCTGAATGCCCCTTAGAAAGGATATTTGACCAAATAAGGGCTGTGAGTACATGAAGTGACCTGTGGTATTTTGTAGAAAATCAGCCCAACCACACTGTACCAGGCTGACTCAGGAGAGTACGGAAAGTAGTGAGCTAGAGTTTCTTTTCAGCACTGTACACATCTCCATATAAGACAGAACTCTGCCAACTCTTCCACTCTCTCCACTCCTTTAACGAGTTGCCCCTCAGGGCCAATTCACCTGGCATACCATACCCTGCACACTGTGATTAGGTCCCAAATGCCAAGGGGACTAAGCAGGGCTCTGTATTAGCTACTTGCAAACTTCTGTTAACTGAGCAGAACTTGGCTCTAAGCTCAGATCACCTCTCTACCTGCCTATTGATGTCTCAATATCATCTGAGATTCAATTCCTGCCTCCTTGTCCCCATGTCCAGTCCTTTTACGCAGCCGTGGCATACAGCCCCCAATCTTGCATCCAGGACAGTCCAGCCCTCCTTTCTTCCCCTGAATGCACTCAGACCCCCATCATCTCACCGCCAGGGTCCGGAATGAGTGTTCCCCTCCCCAGTCTGGCAGAGGAGTAGACAGGGACAGGGAAGGTCTAAAGAGATGAAAACTCAAGTTCAGACAAGCTCTCCCCAAGGTAACAGTGGGTGGGGCATCTGTGTCCTGGGGAGTCTGTAATCTAGTCAGAGAAGGAATCCAGTTCTCTCAACTCCAGCAGCTCAGTTTGCAGAGCAGGGTGCTGACGGTGTGGACAGTCCATGATGGAAGGAAAGAACATGGCTCCCTTTCCTCACCTCCACACAGAACTGTCAGACCACACTCACGCAGCCAGCCTATTGCTTCCTGCTGTGCCACACAGCAAGCACGAACTTCCTGTCAAATCCCGAAGGCACCCATGCTTTCTGTCTGTATACAAGCATCCACCATCTTCCCAGCCTTACTGTCTGCTAGACAGGGCACTGACCTTCTAACCTCGCCCCCTCTTTATCCAACCCCTCTTTAAAATAAAAAGCATGAGGTATGGCATGGGACTCGAGGGGAATTGTAAATAGACTATTTCAGTATCCCTGTATTTGGTTTTAATGCTTGATTGTACCTAGTCTCCCAGTAATTCTTTGTGCATATATTTTACATCATTAAATATATGTGAAATTTCCGACATCGTGGTCTAACTGCCTGTCTCTCACTTTATACCTGGAGCAACAGGGTTCACTGCTGGGCTGTGGGAAGTTCTATTGACATACCACTCAGTAACTACCCGTGCAACTCCCCACTCCCAGCTCTACTCAATTGCATGTGGTACCTCAGCTACAGCTCTATGGCCTGACTTCCCACCTCACAGGTAAGGACACCATGAAATCACCTCAGTATTCACTACATTCTGTCTTCCCACTTTGGAATCACTGTCTATCCATAAAACCCACTCAGTCCATTCCTCATCGATTTCCCAACCTCCTCTTCCGAGTCAACATAAAAGGACCGTTCTTCACGGCAAATTCTCCCTCCCTGTACCCTGGACTCCTCTTCACAGGCCAGGAGGCAACATGGTGGAGCCCTTTCCTTCCAGCAAGTGAGAGGGGAAAAAGAGATTGGGAAAAATCCTTTCCAAAATGTCTTCCACTACTTAGAATGTAAGGGACAAATGTCAGCATTTCCTGATGGTGAAAACAAGCTGAGCATCAACTCCCTGGATGTGTGAAGGACAGTCATGTGATAACCTGTCCAATGGCATGCCAGGATCTAGTGGGAAGAGCTAGATGGGCCAGGCTCTGCACCAGCTGAGCGACCAAAGACAACAGCAGTAAGCCAGTGGCAAGTGACTGACTGACTGAATGACTGGCAGAGTGAGTGAGTGAGTGAGTGGAAGAGTAATGAGCAGCAAAGTGTTCCCAAATGTCAGCCATTCTTTTTACCCAAAAGTTACTAACCAACACTTTAACCATCCCTAAACTCAAAGAACAGGCATTGCCTGTTTTCTTTCCCTAAGCCAGCACAGCAGACCAACAAGATAGTATGGACAAGAATTCCACAGCTGCTAGACATCATGCCAGGCCTGGGGGCTTTAGAGGAGTGTCTTGAAGGAACTAGAAGAATTTTCCCTCTGCCATCAGGATTGTCATAAAGTATTGATCTTTTTGACTTTACTGAGTAACTGGAAAAATAAGGAGGAATCACTAAATCAGTAACAGGGCACCTGGGTAAACGCAAGCATACTAGTTAGCATTTCCATAAGCTGGTGGTTTCATATCTCAAAGCATGACAACAGGCTGTTATTCTCAAGAAGTGAGCTAGGGAGCTTTCTCTGTTTCTGTGGGGCTCACTCTCCACGCACCACCTCTGTCTTAGGTGTCTCTCAACAGGATAGATAGGGTCCCTCCAGGCTTACTGAGGAAAGGTACTGAGCTCCTGAGTCAGGGAGGGAAAGCTCCAGCAGGCAACCAGAGGACACAGGAAGAAACAGCTGCAGGAGCCTTGCCCAACTGGAATGTCTCCACACCATGGCCACAGCCCCCTCACTGGGCTTCCTCACAGAGCCATCTCATAGCCAAGCCCACAGTGCCACACCCAGAGTTCCTCACAGAACTCTGATCTGTGTGCCTCCTCACAGAGCACCCCACACACTCAGCTGCATCTCACAGGGTCTCCCCACAGCACTGTCTTAGCAACTAACACCAGAGCACAAATCCCTGCTGGGCACAGGGCTCATACACAGAATCTCAGTACCAAGGAGGCTGAGGCAGGAGAATACCATGAGTTCAAAGGCAACCTAGCTACAGAGTGAGACCATCTTAAAAAACAAGGAAGGAAGGAAGAAAGGAAGGAGGGAGGGAGGGAGGGAGGGAGGAACAAGGTCCCTACCTGATATTACCAGCCCAATTCCCAGCACTAATGTGGGTTCCCAACTGCACCCATCTCTTATTACACACACACACACACACACACACACACACACAGTTACATTTAGACCCTATCCAAAGGTCTATCTTATGGCTAGAACCTGCAGGACAGATTCTTCTTATCTGCTTTCTGGTTGTAACACCTATAACTAAAGACTTTGTTGAAAGAAAGCATGCTGACTTCACAGACGCTATGCTCCTGCCTCAGCAACCTCCTACATTGCCCCTTACTTTGTCAAAAATATCCTCCTGGTATCTCTATCATTCTTCTAAAACAGTGTGTAATTCAACAATTCAACAAAGCTCTCACAGACTGACTCAAGATTCTGCAGCTCCATGCTAGCCTGAGAGAAAGCAGGTGACATTTTCACTTTGTAACTAGCAGGACACAACACTGTGCAGAGTAGAAGGCTCTTAGTTGGGTCGGTGAAATCCTCCTTTCTCTAGGCTATCAGTCAATCACCTGGATCCCAAGAAACAGCTTCCAATTAGCAATGCAGGCAAGAGAGAAATCTCAATTCTTTCAGCTACAAATGGCCTCCAACACCCAAACTGTTACAGCCACGTACACAGGACAACAATCTATAGGTAACCAAAATATATAAGATGATGGGGTGAGGAGTAAAAACAGGTATGAGCAGGCACTAGAGACAAAAATGTGCGACATTCCTGGTTTCTCTCCCTTGACCACATCAGTAGACTGGTTGTTACTGGCTTCCTAAGGAGTAAACAAGAACTACAAAGTAAACTCCCTCAGTCTGTTGCTTATTTGCCTCAGTCTAAAATGGAAAAGTAAACAAAATAACACCACAAATCTTTGTTGTTTGCTGGAAGGCTAATAACTGGTCCTCAGCTACTTGAAACAAAGTTGCAATCAGTTATTATGCAACAAGTCCCCTAAATGACTTGAAATGTTTGGCTCACAAAGAGCACAAAACAGACGGAAGAGGAAAGGCTCTAATTATGAACAATAATTCCCCAATAAGTCGTCTCAACAGTGCCAATAATTGACTAACATTGATCCAAGAAATGAATTCAGATTTTGGCAAAAAAAAAAAAAAAAAAAAAAAAAAAAAAAAACTAAGGAGGTCTCAACAAGTCCTGAATGTGTCTCTGTTCACCACCAGGGGAGGGGAGGGGAGGGGAGGGGAGGGGAGGGGAGGGGAGGGGAGGGGAGGGGAGGGGAGGGGAGGGGAGGGGAGGGGAGGGGAGGGGAGGGGAGGGGAGGGGAGGGGAGGGGAGGGGAGGGGAGGGGAATACATGAAATGAACTATCTGTTACTGCTGACTATAAGTAGAAAACCCAACTAGAAATGTCTTAAATAATTTAAACATGTAATATCTCTTTAAGCATGAAGTCTGGAGACAGATGACAGAAACTCAACACTGAACACATGTTTGGGATTCTCATGAACACAGAATGGCTGCAAGAACTCCAAATATGCTATCCTCACTGACAGCACCCAGATGGGGGGGAAAGGACAGGCAAAACTGTTTGTTTGTTTGTTTGTTTGTTTGTCTGTTTGTTTATTGATCATAATAGAGTTTCTTGTCAAGAAGGACTTCATTTTTTTCTAGAAGCTGTCTCTTTCCTTTATAGTTCAATGGCCAGAAGCAACCTTCAAGGGGTCCTTAAATCTCATAGGGATATAAGGTAATTGTGGATTACTGCCCAATACCAGTCATTACTTACCTGTCAGATGAGCCCCAGTGTGTTTGAAAGCAGGAGCTGAAGCTATACTTAGTCTACCATTATATGTAGCACTCAGAAATAACTGGGTGTTAAGTCACGTATGATGGGTACTCTTGTTTGCCAACTTGCCTAGATCTAGAATTAACTAAAACCGCTGTGGAAACAACTACTGAGTTCTTGGACCCTCCACTGGCAGGCAGCCATTGTTGAACTACCTGGACTACAGCCCCTATGCCATTCTAACAAACCCCTTTTGATAGAGAGACAGGCAGACAGACAGATCGATAGATAGATACTGACTGATTCGTTCTGAGTTTTATTCCTCTAGAGGACCCTGATTAATATACCAAGTGTATGCTTCAAATTCACAGAGAAATAAAGTTCAAAAGGCAAAAAGGGATCCTACCCTGCAACTGAAGGAGCCAAGCAGGAAATGTGAATGAGCAATGCAGGCTGAACAGAAGCCACGGAGCACTGCGGTGTGCGGCCCACCAGAAGCCTCGAGGTCTACACTAACTTACGGTCATATGACTCCAAATTCCAGCCACATACAGCAGGCTCAGGAATAACACATATTCCTTCTCTAATCGTCACACCAATGCAGCTTCATGAAGCTGGATGACCAACTTCAGCCCATACAGAAATCCAGACAACTTACTCTCTTACTGTGGGCCAGGTGCTGCTCACGGTGAGATGGTCTTATCTCATTTCCATGTTTAAAATAAAACCCTACACCAGGCATGGTGGCACTCGGGAGGCAGAGGCAAGCAAATCATTGTGCATTTGAAACCAGCCTGGTCTATATAGTGAGTTCTAGGATAGACTACAGTGAGACCCTGTTTCTAATTAATTAATTAATTAAGATAAAACCCTATGCATTGGTTCCATAAGTGTTCTCATCAACTGTCAATGAGTCTTACAGAGGAGGATGAGGTATGAAACTCCCAAATGATAAGGCAGGACACTATACACACTCGGGACTCTACAAGACTGCCGGGGTCATGGCTGTCCCGCCTCCACTGCTCTATCATCACTGGGACAGAGGCTGCAGCCTCTTAGTATAGATTGGTGATCAGCTAGGTTCCAAATTGGCGACCACATTCACCTGCCTCTTCCAGGCCACACCCAGAGTTCCACACAGAAAGCCTCAAGGAGTGGTCCTGAGGATTAGGGCTCTGCCAACTTCTGGTAGGTTGACAGAGTACAGTAACAGTGGCAGAACACTGGAGCCTCTAACAGTTCAGCCTCATCTGCAGGGAAGGCTTTTCTCAACAACGCACCTTCTGAGCATGGGAAGAGATATCTGGTGCGCACGCAGCACCTCGTTACCAACACCCATGTAGCATGCTTGGTAAGAAAATCCTGGAGCACTTGTGAGTGCAAAGCTGCAGAGAACACGCCTTGGCCTTTCCGAACACACTGTCCCACTTCATCCCAAACCCAAATGATGACAGCATTGCAAGGGGACTGCTCTTGAAGCAACTTCTTCCTGTTGCCGCTCAATGTCTGCTTTACCCATAAAGCCGCTTCCTGTGTTTATCTTTGAAACCTCAGCACTTGGCACACGAGCAGACAAAGATGTACAATAAATGCAGGGTAATGGACTACACACAGTAAGGTGGCATCGCTCCAACATGGGTTCTGTGAGGTACACCAGTGGCGTGAGGAAACAGCTCTGATAAAGTCTCTTCTACAGTTCTACTTAGCTTGAACGTGTGAGTTTTATAATAAACATCCAATTCACATCCATCTTCCACACCTATGCAAAATGTCAGATCAAATTCTAAGAATGTAGGAAAATAAACTACAGAGGGCCAGGCTTGACTACGCTTTTCTTTATATATTTCATTGCCTCATATTCCTGTGGCCATTATCCTGTTATATACATTTGAGATAGTACTAGTAAAAAAAAAAAAAAAAAAAAAAAAAAAAAAAAAAAAAAAAAAAAAAAAAAAAACCTCCTGGAACTTTCCCTCCAAATAATCTCTCTCATCTTACCAGCATTCATATCTTTAAACTTCTGCTTGAGCTCCGTAGGGGTGAGACGATACTGATCAAGACCGTCGTTCCAGTAAATCCGGTCCAGGACTTGAAGATCTCCTCCAATCAGCCAATCCCCTTGTTCCAGAACCATCTAACAGGAAGCAATAGGAAATCTTTGGCTACAGTAGAAATAAGAACATTCCTCTCATGCAAGCTAAGCACAGCTCCTGAAAGCTGGTCTCTATCTTAAAGGCCAAGCTAGGCTTAGGAACGCCATGGGAATTGAAGACACTGAAGAAATAGAACGTTGTAATTTCTTAAAATACTTGTGACATAATATTTGGATGGATTTCTGAAAAGCAACAAAAAAAAAGTGAGTGACTGTTACTTTCTCAGTTTTAAAGAGAGCATTTTTTTCTCACTGTTACTAGGCACTAGTTGACAGTGATGTGTAACCTATGGGCATCTGTCTTGTGTCTTCCTATCTCAAACATTGGACACTAATGATCACTGACAATCAAGTGTATGCGAATTTGTCAAGCTCACAGACAAATTCGTGCACAATTCCTCATGTTCTATCTGCCCTCACTCACCTGGCCCTGCATCTGGAAGTCTGAGCCCACAGGATCCACACGTACAGGATACAGCGGAACCCACCCTTCCCTACACTGCACTGCCTGACACCTAAATGCACTTCACTTCTTCTAAAGCTCAGAGTCTACTTTAAAACACTAAACAACGGGCAGATATTTGCCTTCCAGGCTGACATGTCCACACTCAGTGAACAAATGAGGTACTTTGGGGAGATGAAGCATATGTCTAATTTTCCACAAGAATACAATGTTAAAGGGTAAAAACTATTAAGCTGCCCTAGTATGGCTCCCACTGCAGCCTGCCTTCAAATCCTCCTTCTGAGAACACAATTACTATCTCTCCCTACCAGCTGAGCAGTGGACGTGGATGCCTTTAATTTCAGTGCTCAGAAGGCAGAGGCAGGTGGATCTCTGTGAGTTCAAGGCCAGCCTGTCTACAGAGTGAGGTCCAAGACAGCAGGGCTACACAGGAAAACCCTGTCTAGGAAAAAACAAAACAGACAACAAAAATCTTTCCCTACCACTAGACCACAAGAGAACACAGTAAGCATTTTAGCTGTGTGTTATTTTAACTGTGTGTAAACATTTTAGCACACTGATATACACACAGAGCTAAGCACAGGTTTAGCATGCTAAGGGCTCTGGATTTAATCCCCAGCACCAATGGTTTTAAATGCCTACAAAGAGTCACTGAATAAATATTTACATGAACCAAAATGACAAGACCATCTGCTCATTACACTCATCTAAGATCCAGTCTCAATTCTGCAAAACTTCACACCCCAGAGGAACAATTAACACACAGGCAACGGCCACATTTCAACACAAACGTTACTGTCAGATGAGTCAAGACCTTGATGTAGGGGTGGTTCTTGCATGTTGTTCCCCACTGTCTGGCACAACGCTCCTCTTTCCGGTGCTCAAAAAATTCAGGATTCCGGAGGATAGCCACACGGCGGCCCTCATACAGCAGAGCAAATGCTGTGCAGCCGTCCAGCCTCTCTTTGTCCTCGTGTGTGGCTGTCAGAACTATAGGCACTGATAAGTTGATGACACCTCCTGCAGGATACACATGTACACAGCTCATTCATTAGGTGTCAGTACAATCACCTTGCCTTCAGTAACACTCAAAGAACAACATTTTTTTTTTTTTTAAGAACCAGAGTCAATGACATAGCTCAGCAGTTAAGGTTACTTGTCACCAAACCAGGCAGAGCTCAGTCCCTGGAACCCACATGGTAGAAGAAATGAACTGACAGACACAAGTTGTCTTCTGTCCTCAACACGTGTCTGAGGCATGAATGACTACACCTGAGTACCCAGCACAAAATAGTCAGAAGAGCAACTAATTTCAGAAAGTTAAAAAAAAAAAAGAGAAGAAAAGGAGAAAGAAGAATAAAGGAGGAAATGAAGGAGAAGATGGAGGAGGGAGAAGGGGTGAGGGAAAGAAGGAAGGGAAAGAGAGAGGAGGAAATAGGGAGGAGATATGACAGAGGAGGGAATAGGAGAGAGAAAGAATAAAAGCAAACAGCAAAACTGGGGTGTGGTGGTACAGGCCTTTAATCCCAGCACTGGGAAGGCAGAGGCAAATGGATCTCTGTGAGTTCAAGGCAGTCTGGTCTACAGAGTGGAGGTTAGCAAGGGCTACATTGAGAAATGCTATTTAAAAAAAAAAAAACAGCAAAAAGAACCAATACTATATCCAATTCTTACAAGTCATCCAACTGTCCTTAAGAAAAAAAAAAATCATACAGAATTATAAATGTAAAAGAAGCAATTTACAATGGAAGCATCAGTGGCTATCACTATCAAAAGCAATCTGTACATCCCATTAAATGAATGAGACCAGAAACTATTTTTTGACCTTTCCAAGAAAAACTTAATCTTTATTGTAAAAATCTAAATAACTCTATGTATCCCTGAGTATACTTACATGACAAAGATAGCCACATTTTCTTACTTATTTACTTACTTCATGTGTGTGCTGTGTGCATGTGAGTAGGTGAATGCTTAGCCCAGGGGTGGATGCTGTGTGTCCTCCTCTATCGCGATCCACCTTGTTCCCTTGAGACAGAGTCTCTCATTGAACTGGCATTTCAGGAGAGCTGACTGGCCACCACGCTCCCAGGATCTGCCTCTTTCCACTCCTCGGTACTGGGGTCACAGGTACACACGGCCATGCCCAGCTTTTACAAGGTGCTAACAATCTGGACTCAGGTCCCTGCTTTCACAGCAAGTGCCACTTACCCAGCCCTGCCCCTTTTAATTACATTCTTAATACAGTCAGAGTCAAACCAATGTCAACTGTCACTGGCCAAGAAACAAAAGCAGTAATCAATGGCTCCAATTAATCTTAACAGTGTTGCCAGTGAGCCCAAGACACAGTCTCCATTCCCAGCCTAGGAGGCTGTGTATGTTTGGTCTTACTTTGGTTTTTCTGTTGTTTGAGTCTCTTAAGACAGAATCTCTTTACTGAGCCCTGAGAGTCCTGGAACTGGAGATAGATAGATAGATATGGTTGGCTTCAAACTCACAGAAATCTACTTTTCTTGGCCTATGCTAGGATTAAAGGTATATGATGTGCCACCATGTTCATCTGTGTGTGTGTGTGTGTGTTTAAGTCTATACTATAACATATGATAAAATATACTGTTAAATTCCTATTTGAATTTATATACATAAATCTTTTTTTTTTTTTTTTTTTGGTTTTTTGAGACAGGGTTTCTCTGTGTAACCCTGGCTGTCCTGGAACTCACTCTGTAGACCAGGCTGGCCTCAAACTCAGAAATCCACCTGTCTCTGCCTCCCAAGTGCTGGGATTAAAGGCGTGCGCCACCACCGCCCAGCTCCTATTTGAATGTATATATTTAAGTAATTATACTGTGTAACAAAAATCATGAACAAAAAATATGTGGACAAAAGTTGTCAGCCATGAATGAATCTATATGCACTGCTGAAATTGCTAGGAATTATAAAATTCCTAAAAATTATGAAATTGCTAGGAATATCAGAGAGCAATGGTTCAGGATGTGTGCCCTGAGTGGGCAGCTCACCACGGTGGGCAGGCTGGCGTGGCACAGGGAAACAGTGTGTTTTCATGATTCCCTTTCTGACCTGATTGCCCACTGTCCTTCCCCACAGTGAATGACACTCACAGGAAGGGAAAATGGAAATGAGATCCCATGGTTCACTTAAAGTGTTCAGAACAAAACCAGCTTCATCTTCATGACTACTCTACTGAGAGAGACGCCATGACTACCTTCATGAAACGTAACAAACACCCGAAAGCCTGCCGTACACAACTTCCTCCACACACAACTCAACTTTAGACGAGGACTATCTTACCATCCAGAAGACAATCGAAATGAAGGCACTGCAAGTATTCCCTCTCTCTCATGAAGCCGTTCAGAGGAGTTGCCCAACCTTCTGCCAAAACCTGCACCCACTGCATATCCACCTAGTAAATCACACAGTAAATAAAAACAAAAACAAAAACAAAACCCACTTATTTCTAGTATTTATGAGCCCAAGCAGTAAAAATTGATGCATTTAATTTTGAAAGTAATAGAAGCAGACACATCACTAATAGTTGTGGGTCCTACAGATGGAAGAAAGAATAAGAACTCTGGGAGAAGGAGCTTTAGCTCTGGCATATCCATATCACATCACCACACACACACACACACACACACACACACACACACACACACTTCTACCAGGGACAGCCTCGCCTAAGCCAGTGGATCTCAAACATCAGTGTGTGTCAGACAGCTTCTGAGATGGGTGTGACAACACAGACTGCTAGATGGGCTTGGGGGTGCAAACATGGAGAGGCAGGCAGATCTCTGTGATTTTAAGTGCAGCCTGGTGTAGACGGCAAGTCTCCAGTCAGTCAGGCTAGAGGGTAAGAGCCTGTCTCAAAGCAAACAAACAAACACAGATTGCATCGCATTTCATTTCCAAGGCAATAGAAATTTTACAATTCTGCCAAGTTCCCAGAACTGCAGACAGTGAAGATCTGGAAACTCCATGTTGATAGTCACTATCCTAAATCAAAAAAATACTTTAAACAGAGTATTTACCAAAAAGTCTCTTCCCTAGTGCCTTCATCTTACAAAGATCATTACTGCTTTAACCTCCGGGTTTGTGGTACATCCTCTCAGAACACTAAAGAACTTGTTAACTCCATATGATATTCAGCAATGGATCCCAAATGAGAGGCGGCTGAGCATATGGCCAATGGTGTGCAATAAAATGGAGTCTCACATTTATTCCCAAAGCATGATGGCCAATGTGTGTGTAAAGAAACACAAGGAAACACGAGGAATTATACAGCCGCAATTCATAGGAGAAACTGTTTGTGGAGACTATTTTTCTACTTTCAAGTTTTCCTAAGCCTATGACAGTGGTTATTGCTTGTCTCAACTCTAGCTGGCATCTGTTAGGAGCTAAATGCCTATATTGCTGCAAATGTCTTATGTTGAAGCCTTAGCCTTCAATGACCAAAGAGGTCTGGGAGGAAGTGTAGACAGGGAGCAAGTCTTGTGGGTACTGTAAACGGAACAGATCTGTGAACTGCTGGACTGAAGGAAGTTTACATTAGGCTTCTATAGTCCAATATACCCACAGATAGAGCTCTCTTTCCCTCTGTCTGTACAAACTCTGGTTCCTCCACCGCAGCTGGCTGGAATAGTGCTGCTTTACGCCACCCTCCCTGACACTCATCATCTGAGACCCAACCACACAAAGCCCATCAAGATGGACTCCTACCAAAGATCTGAACAACATGGAGGAGTGAGTCTCTGTCCAGGCTATGTTCAGTTCTCCATCCTCAGTACTGAGAGGTGACACTTCCTTAAATATTCTAGAATCTTGTTATTATAAAAGAAGGGCTGAAGGAAAAGCCAACTGCTACTCATACTCGTCTTATTCCTTACTTTTGTGGGCTTTTCCTTGTTTTTTTTTTTTTCTTTTATATCTGTTTTTAAAATATATAAAATATATAAAAATATATAAAAATTATACAATTTAAAGTTTCCTAAGATTTGAGACTGTCACAGCTTCCTCTCTCATCCTGTCTAGTTTAACTCAGCAGTTGTTAATTGAGAAAGACACCTAATGATAGCATTAGGCAGAGATGTACAACAGAACCATTCCTAATGTGTCCATTTTTCATAATATAAGGGAGAGTCAAGTGTTGAACAGGAAATTGGGAAACATGTTTAAAAGAGTAAAAGTTCATTTTAATTATTATGGATTAGCATTTCTTAATGCTTTAGAAACAATCCTTTCTCTTAGGCCCCCAAATCTCGCATAATCTTTGTCCTTTGATATTTCAAAATAAACAAATGTGACTAAAAGCAAATCAAAGTCACGGCAATGTGGGAATATTGCAGCCCATTAAACACATTGCCCATTCTTAGGAACTGTGATATACACCACAACACCCTGACCCTGCGACTGCTACCCTGGCTTCAAACACACTGCTAAGCCCCACATTCATCACACTAACAGCTCCATGAAAGGCTGCATCGCTTGCTTTGAAAAGCAGCGGAGAACTTACTTTATTGATTGTCAGGGCTGGTAAGGATTCTGCATCAGTTTTGGCCAAGTGCAGTTTATTCTCTGGAACGTACAGCTCTTTCACTTCATAGGAGGCATCGACAGGGACGATGTCCTGCACAACAACACGGGGACAAGTAGACATTTCATCCAACACTGCAGTAAGAGACCAAGAAAAATAAGCATCTCTAATGGAAAAGGGGCTTTAGGGCCACGTTCCCTCTTCAACTTCCCTAATATTAGTTGGTCTACCCCCAAGTAACACCCTCACTCAAGAAGTCAGCATCATGTTCCATTACCTAGTGGCAAGGAATAAATTCCTAGAATCTACTCTGTGTCAGAACAGGCAACTGTAAATAGAGTTGATCTCAGATACAATGCAGCAAAGATTTCAAACACGAAACAACCCATATAAGATGTCATTTTAGTCCATTTTTCCATGTGTACCTTTGTCCTTAGTGTCACTACAACACCATTTTATTCATTAAATCAATATTCCAGAATGAGTCAAATTCCTCTCGGAATCATTGAAAACTAATACTTTTTGATCCCGCATGAAGTAGTCTGGATTTACTCAAAGTTCTAAGTAAGTACCCACCTATGACACTGCTCACCCTCCATGAACTGTGCGTGGAAGCGCAGAGCAGAAGTGTTTGTTTGCAGGCACATAGAAGTGTGTGTGTAATACAACATAGCCTCATATACTGCTACCAGGAGATCTTTTACAAGGCTTGCTCCCAACATATTACTGTGCTCTAAAGAATCCTAAATAGGTCTGGCCACTTTAACTCTTTAATATCAAGTCTGTCAGCACACAAAATAAAACCAACTGTGGGCTTTTCATACATGTGCCCAAGCAATGCTTTGTTATTCAAAATAAAACAATTCTCAGGAGAATAAGAGGACACAGACCTAGGAAAAAGGTTCTGAAAAAACAAGCAAACAAATAAACAGAAGTCTGTTCTCCAAAATAAACAAAGAAAACACAAGAAAACCAAAACCTGTGTTCAACGGTTCAAAGAAGGTTGTTTAAATGGACATCCTTTCCAAAGCAACTTACAGATCCAATGCAGTTCCCAGAGCACCACTGACATCCTTGACAGAGGTAGAAAAACAAACCTAAAAGCATCACCAGCAGCCAGACAGAAAGCCTCACTGAAGATACACAGAGGGCAAACAATCCTATGAAGATGCTCAGAATCCCACTGTCCCTACCACAAGGACCAAATACATCACACAGGATGGCACTAAGCCCTGGTGAGGAGGGCCGAGCAGGAACTTATACCCATGGCTGGTGAGAACACAGAGGCACGGAACCTGTGATGTCAGCACACATCAAGCCAGGACAAGAGATGGAGGGGGCTGCCATACAAATGACTGAATGAAAGAAGTCAACCTGCAAAGGCATGATACCTACTGTACAGCATCAATGTTATCAAGAAGCTAGCACTTATATTAAAAGAAGTTTTGTTTTTTTTTTTAAAGCACAAAGCAACAATCATCGAAGTAACTCAAACCAAAATATTAACGAAAGAATCAGATTCTCTTTGTGGGCATATGTATGTGTGTGCATGTTCATGTGTGTATGTATATGTGAGAGTACACATGGAAACCAGAGACCAACATCAAGTGTCATCCTCAGCCACTCCTCATCTTGCACGCACACGTGTTTGTGTGTGTGTGTGTGTGTGTCTATGTGAGTGTGTGTCTATGTGAGCATTGTAAGGTTCACACTGGTTATCTTCTATCACTCCCACCTTATTTTCTGAGACAGGATCTCTCACTGAACAGGAAGCTTGCCATTTTGACTAGACTGTCTGTGAGATAGCACTCAGGACCCTTCTGTTTCTGCCTCCGGAGTCTTGACATTACAGGCCTGTGCTCTTGTGCCTGGTTTTTTATGTGGGAGCTGGAAGTCTAAGCCTAGATCTTCATGCTTGAGTAGCAAGCACGTTTCCAACTGAGCCATCTTCACAGCCTGAGAATCAACACGTGATGGACCTACCCTGCTTATATAGTACATGCCACACAGCACCTCAGGTAATGGTGGACTGGTATATGACAGTGGTGCCATAAGTATCGGTAGCCTAGTGACTCTACACATTTCTCAGCGCATGACTCATCTAAGGGATGAGCTCAAAGTGGCACCTGACTGTATTTGGTTCTACAGCAAAAGAAAATAACAATAATAATAGCAATTACAATAACAACAATAATAATAGTGGCCCTGTAAAGTGGAAAGTTCTGGTTTCTTTAACAACTCAGTTGTATCACATGATGTTTTCTGGAAGCTGTCTTGTGAGAGGGCATGTGATGTTGTGCTGAAAACAAACACTTGAGAGGGCATAGGATGGTTAGAAAGAATTCAAATGGAAGCCCACAGTCCAAGAGGATCCTCTTTCATTGCTACACCTTGCAGTGCTTCACTGGTCTTTGCTGGTCTTCATTGGATTCTACCTCAGAGAGAAACACGCCGAAGAACTTCTAGTGGTATTCGGCTGATTCTGGCTGCTTCCTCTGACTCTGGCCTGTTAGGTGAAGCATTGCCCCTTCTGCTGGATCGTGCCACCACTACTAATTCCTACTGATTCATGTTTGGTGTTGGCTATTGAACTGGACTGCTGGTATCCTGACAGCAAAGAGTGGAATTTCCCAAAGAAACTACTCTTCACAGGTCCACAACACCCATTTCATATCAACCTTCTTTCTCCCCTACCTCTGGTCAGTGGGTTAGAAGGGAGGTTGAAGCATTTAAAAACCCTAAATAAAGTTGGTTTTAAAAAATCTAAGCCTACAACCCTACAGGGATGGGGGACAGGGGTGGGGGGCAGGGGTGGGGAGCTGGAAGTCCATATGGTATAAGAATACCAGGACCAGCTGCAGGGAGGCTGACCTACTTCACTTGGGGTAATTCAAGGCTTATGTAATTTTGGGGATGGAGGTCAGAATATCCAGGATGGGCAAAGGTCACTGGCTGAAGACTGATGGTACCAAAATGCCTCATTAGCATGAGGAAGCATTCCAGGAATCTCAGGTGCTAGCTGAATGAGTTCTTATTGGGAAAAGGGAAGTTGAACCTGTAATCTTAACCAAGGCTACATGGCTTTCTGTAGGGAGAGATGGGGAAGAGTAGCTGAACTCCCCAAACAAGGTCAAAAAGGTCAAGGGAAGCCCTGCCAATGAAGGGAGTCCTCCATATTGCACTGAGCTCAGAAGGCTACCTGGGTAATGGAGGACTTTGACCTTAGTCAGCAGGAATAATAATAATAATAATAATAATAATAATAATAATAATAATAATAATAATAATATTGTTATTATTATATCTATGCCAAAAGAGCACATGAAGACAGGGTATACCAGTTTAAGCAATCCCTATGGAGTATGAGAATCTAGACAGTATTAGTGGCTTACAGCACTATCTCCTCAGATACTCTGCTCCCACAATGGTATAAGAGAGGGAAACACAGCTCAGTTCAATCAAGTGACAAAACCTGACTTCTCCTATGGTTATATTCAAGGAGGCCTCTGACCCTCTCATAATAAACCCAAGACTAAGAAAGACTATACATACAGGAAAAGAAGTAACAAAATCCAAAACCACAGCCAGCTATGACAGTCAGGCCGGCCCACAGCACCACTCCTGGAACACAACAGCATTTCTCACAGGCCCCTGTCCCTCGAGCATCCCACTAATCAAGGAGGAAAGCAGGAAAATACGTGTGTGAGGCACAAACTGCCCAGCTACTCTCCATAAACCTCCCAGACCTTCCATATTTTCTAGTAGAAAGTTATCATTTGTATTTATTGAGGAGAAATATTATATCAGGTCATTAAAGAAAAAAAAAGTGAACCAAGGCATCCCAGCTCATTCAGATGCCTCTAAGCTGACTTGGTGGAGTTCACATGCAACCATATACTCGTAAGGTGAGCTACTTCCGACAACAAAGTGAGTGTGTGTCAGCATTCGGGGGTGGGGGAGAAGCTTGGAGTCAGAAGTTTATATGGAATGCCTGACTTCAAGAATGTACCTAAGAAGGGAAATCACATACAGCAGGAGAAGAAAAAGATGCTTCTTTAAAGTCAGATTAGCAGCGTGACCATTGCTATCCATGTGGACTTCCAGTGTGCAAAGAGTAGTTGGTAGGAGTTGGGAATAGGCACAGCGAAACACCCTAAATCCTTCTGTGTCATCTGCCCATTACACTATTTAACTGTTCTCTTCCATGGGTGCACTGCAGGGTGAATGGCCTGTTGGCAATCTCTACCAAGCTTGTGAACATCCAGAAACCCCTGTCCCTGAGGGACAACAGGACACACCTCAATCAGCTAAACACACTCCACATGTTCAGTTGGATACACAAGCCCCCAAAGTCACATTAAGTCATTACATATTCTTGGCAGCTGCAACATGAAGAACCAAAATCCTCCACTCTGGGAAATAAATGCTGAAAGTATCAATTACATAAAAGGCCAGGTCCTCATTAGGCTTCTGTAAGGACAAGTACAGTAAGGTTCACAGAAAGGACACAGAAGTCAGTAAACTAGTCACGAAATTCAAGGGACACATTTTCAAACCAAAAGGAGATGGAAGGTAGCAGGAAAGTATATGTCAGTTATTCCTGATGTTCTTACTGCTACTGTAGTGAGAGAAGAGAAAAGATATGAACATTCTTTACCTAAGAATCTGCGATCTGTGCTCCAATTCTAAATGTACAGCCTTGAGCAGGCTTCTTTACCTCATAGCCTGATGCCTCTAGTCCCCGACCACTTAAAAAAGGATCCAGACACATACTCTCCAGGGCTGTTGTAAGAATGAAGTGGCATGGTGCCCTTTACAGGGATCCACACTGCCCTAAAGGCTTCACATGGACTTGTTCATTTGTCCTAATACCTACCTATCAAAGCAAGAGAAACTATCACTGTCTGTCTGTCCCTCTACAAATGAGGGCACTAAGGCCAGAGACATTAGCAAATGCCCACTGTATTCCTTCCAGTGCACTTAGCATACCGGTAATAAATAATGATGATGGTAATACTCTCTGTGCTTGTACATGCTGGGGTCCAGCCTTAGCTGCTTGTACATGCTGGGGTCCACCCTTAGCTCCTCACGCCAGTCCATTAGCTCACAGAATTTGCAGTATCCTCCAAGGCAGGTACTATTACTAATGACTATCACTAATTAAGAAATGAGGCCAGAACCAAAGTCATTTCCCCAAGGCCATAAAAATCAATTGATAAGTGGCCACTTCCATCACCTTGGAGCTCTTAGCATTTTGAAGATCAGAGTACACCGTGTGGGAATAAATGCCATGGGGTGCCCACAAAGCCAGTCTCAGCCCCACCCGGGGAAGAGCTACTGTCCAGTTTCTTGCTTTGCCCTTTCTTTCTTTGCTGTATTACAGAGTGGACGGATTGGGGAAGGCACTTTGTGGTGGTGGGAACTGGAACTCTCCCCTTCTCCCACATCTATTGGCAGATAACTGTCAACAATCTAGAGAGATCAGAAGAAAGGCACTCAGCAAGCCTTTTCAACTCCATCTGATACAACAAAGTACTTTTAATTTCTAGCTGGTTAGCTCTGCCAGAAACCCAAGATGCAGCTCCTAAAAATCAATGATTGACAGCAGCATGACCAGCCCACTGCAAAGTTCCAAGCACACAGCTGAAGCTGTTGGAGTGGGACTCTTTCTTCAAAAAGAAGCAAGCCCTCCTCAGAAACACAGCGTAGAGAGTATCCACGGCTATCTGATTCCGTTTGCCCTGAACAGAGCAAGATCTTGCAAAGGAGCCAGTGTTTCTACAAAGTAAAAGGCTCCTTCTGACCAGACCACATCAGCCCACAAATACACAAATGATCTGTGGGGAAAGCTGAGTTTCTCCAAGGTGACTAGTGAGAGGCAGAGGTAACCCAAGTGACTCCATGTGATGTCGGGAAGGAATTCATTCACGAACACTGTGCTTCAGCATATATGCAAGTTTAGTCATACACTGCTTTCAAATATCAACATGGAGGCTATAATTATGTTTTCAAAATCAAGCAGGAAAATATTTTATTTTTAAGCCAAAGTAATTTTTCATCACACACATTCAACAAAATTCTTCCCTTTCCAGTTTCATATCTAACAGTATTTTAAATGAATTTTAGTCTTACAATGTGGTATGCATTTCTACTGGTGGATAACCAATGCTAAATAAAAGATCAAGAGTTTGCTTCTGTTTCCTTCTCAAAAGATAACGTTAATATTTCTGGAACTGACACAAACACCATGAGCCAAGGGGAATGAGTCAAGGGGAACACAAAGCATCTGCTCAGTGGAGGTGAGCTCTATGAAGAGTCTGTGTAGAGATGAGGCAACTACTTAACAGAAATACAAATTGAACCCTGAAAATGCAGACACAGGGCTAGAGAGATGGCTCTGTGGCTAAGAGCACTGGATGCGCTTCCAGTGGATCTGGGTTCAATTCCCAGCACCCTCACGGCAGCTCAGAGCCGTCTGTAACTCCAGTTTCAGGGGATCCAATGCCGCCTTCTGGTCTCTGCAGGCACGAGGCACAAACATGGTGCACAGACACAGTAGCAGACAAAACACCCATACCCATATATATTTTTTTAATTTTAAATGCAGACACAGCCAGTTTCTACCACATTCTAATCCAACCCTCAGTTCCTAAAACCAGCACTAAACACCCAAAAGGACTGACACCAGCTCAAAGTGAGACTGGCTACCTAAGGAGCAGAATGCAGAGTCCCTGCCACAGACATACCTACTATCAGAAACACTGGGCCGTCGTTATAGAATCATATACTGCACTTTATTTCAGCAAATTTCCTTTGAAACAAAAAACAGATCACTCACCAGGACAGAGAACGTCTTCACCTAGGCACCTCCCCATCTGAGAGGCCCCCATGTTCCAGCGTGAGAGAAACAGAGAATCAGGCTGCCGAAGTGTCCCAAGCAGAGTCCAGTGAACAGTTCACACATTACCCATAATGAGGGCTACGTTTCATACCTCCAAGTACAGAAATATTAGAGCCTATGAATTTTAAATGCTTAATCAATTTAAAAGACGGATAATCCATTTTTTAAATTGCTGTCTATGACTGAAGGATGCTACACCCACATCCTTGTTTGGGCAACTGTTTTCTGCTTGGAAACAGGTGAGCACGACGCTCACTCATTACTTAAAACTAGATTCTGGTCCTCTCATTTGACTCTTCCTGTAGACGCCTGAGCATGTCAACAGACAGTGGGTCCACACTGTAAGGCTTTTTCTCTATGTATCTGCTGTACTTCTGGAGCCAGATCTGCTCAGCAGATTGAATGCTGGGGCTTGTTCACATTTTCATGCAACTATTAAGTTTCTATTATCTCCACTACATGCATCCAAAGCACGAGCAAAAGACATTCTGGCAACACTTTAAAACTGAGCTACAAAGTCTGGTTTTTTATGTGCAGTATAAAATCCATTTAGAGCACTAACCCACCATTTTGTAAGAAGACAAACCTCTAAATAATTTATAGCACTAGTAAATCCAGAGTTCCTGGTAGATTTAAAAACAGCATTTAAAATATCACTTTAGATTAAAACCAGCGGCAAGAAGCCTACTCCCCTGTGCTCTACCAGGCCCAGTTAAAATGCAATACTAGCAGGCCATCTAGTGACCACTCAAGGGGTAGTGGAAAGAAAAGACAAAGCCTCCTGCTGGCTTGTCTTCTACATTCTTGAATAAATGCATGCAAATGAAGAAAACAACGGTCCTCTGATTAAATGATAAGAAGTATATTTTTACATGCGTGACTATTATTGAGAAACCAGACTGGAAGAGAAATTAGAATCTAAAGTACTCACATAACAAAAGACCTCATGGCTGTAATATCCATTTTTCCTGAACATGCAAAATAAAGATTTATCTTCCTTGATGACAGTAAGTGAAGAATACCAGTTAAAGCCAGCAGCGGTGGTGGTGGCGGCAGGCACTTTTAATCCCAGCACTCACTTGAGAGGCACAGGCTAGTGGGTCTCTATGAGTTGGAGGCTAGCCTGGTCTACAGAATGAGTTCCAGCACAGACAGAGCTACACAGAAAAACTTTGTCTCAAAAAACTGAAAATAAAATAAAACAAATAGAATTCATTTCAGAATGAGTCTCCCCAGGGTAAAGCTGATTAAAAACAAAACAAAACCAAAAACTAGCCATCTGCGACTATGGTGCCCATGAACACAGCCTTCTCAAGCTCCTCATTCTCTCAAAAGTCCCAGGTGATGCTAGCTTCTTCTCTCTACCCAAAGCACAACAGGAAATCCATTATATATTTGGTCTTTGTCCCCAGTTCCTAGCACAGAACTAGGAGCTTTGAATCTCCTAAGTGCATGGTTGATGTCTCCTGGACAGTTCAGGATTGGGTTTTGTCACCAGAAGGATTACCTTGATTGCAAGTTGGTAACTTGCGGCCTCACCTCTCACCTACTTAAGTCACTAGTCACTGCCTTGGGGTGTTGAGCCGATTGAGAACTGGTTAGGTTGACTTCCTCTGCTCTGAGTCACGGCTGCACTTCACAGGCTCAGCCCCTCCACCCTCCATTTATTTGAGATCCCACCATGTGCTCTCCGTTAAGCACCTGTAGAGAATCTCACAGACTTCTCTGCAGTGATACTGAAGGTGAATCGCATGTACTATACCAGGCTGGATGGTTGGACAGGGTGTGCATTGTACCAAAGTCGCCTGTTCATGGGTAAAGCAGTGCGCATCCCACCAACTAAGAAGTGTGACCTGCCAGCTGTTCACTGACTTCTCCATGTGCCCTAAGGCTTATCTGAGATTCAACTTTACTAGGAAACAATCAAAGAGAATTCATGTCAGAACAGATGTAGTTTTGTCCAAGTGTATCTTCTTCCTCTGATTGTAATTTTAAGTTCTACACCAGGCTACAAAAGAAGAAACATGAACTAATTTATGCACGGCCATCCTGTTTACACACTATAAACGAAGTAAGAGCGGCGGAGACCAAACATGCAAGTCCATAAAGCAACAGTACTGCTTGGCTGGCCACCGCATCCCAGCGTTTGTTGCAGTGTGCACCATACGTGGCACTGAGCGTTCCCAGTTAACGAGATTCTCCATGCACAGCAGAGCGGTACTCCCGTGCTGTCAGGGAAGTCATCTGCCTAGGAAAGCATATCACTGAGGTCTTTTTTCCCAAACAAGGTTGATGCCAAGAGAGCTTAATTATAGTAACAGGGCATTTGGATTTCTTCTCTGTGGTTACCCTACTTCATGATAAAAAATTATCTTCATGAGAAAACTTCTGTTCTAAATCCATACAACCAGATCACTTTCTAGACACAGTGTGATGAGAAGTTTGGAGTATAATGAGAAGACTCCTAAAAATAAGGACAGAGATACATAAAAATCACTGTGAAATCCCCAGATGCATAATCCAACACAGCCATAAGCAAGTTGTGTGGGTGAAATGAGGTAGCACACAGAAAGAACTGAGGGCAAAGATCGCTTACAAAGATGCCCAGAAACTGGGGGGTGCGGAGGGAAGCTCAAATGTTAAAAGCACTGGCTGTTTTTCCAAAGGACCTGGGTTTGAATCCTAGCACCCAATGTTAATGGCAGCTAATAACTGTCTGTAACTCCAGCTCTGGGGGATTCTAGCATCCAAGAGCTTGCACAGATATTGTGCAGGTATATGTGCAAGCAAAACACCTATACACATAAAATAAAGATAAGCAAATCTTTAATTTAAAAAAAAAATACAAGAAAGAAGGCGTTATAAGATAAGCTGAGAGAGAAATGGGCCACTGCCCCCGAAGTTCAGGAAAAAAAAAAAAAAAAAAAAAAAACACTTTCATAGACATATAGCACTATATGTATGTCCTTTATAACACGCAGCCAATGTCAGAGTCTGCTCTATGCTTCTGTGAGACATCAGGTAAACATGTCCAGTCAGTACCCTTTCTGGCAAGCATAATACATATAAAAAGGATAATTAGTACAACCCCTAATTAGGATGACATAATTAGGAAGAAGGCATGAAGTGACTACAGACACTAAGGTAGAAGGAAGCAAAGGGAGGAGGAGGAAGTGCATGCCTTGGTAGAATACATAATGGCAGTTCATACAACGGCATGCCTCTCAGAACCAAACTATGAGGAATTCTCAACACAAACCACCTTAATTCTATGAAAAGAAAACCACCTACCATACACATACATACAATAATAATAATAAATGAACCGATACATGTAATTAAGTAAGAAAAAACTGTCAGTAAAGAAAAAGAAAATACTTAGACTAAATTTCAGAGAGATGACCTATCATGAAATTAAAGGCACAGAATAAAAGGCGTGGTCACAAAATCACAGTGCCAGTGACCCTGTCCTCTGAGCAGTAGTGGAAAACAGTGTGTAAGTCGCATGCATTCGTTGCAGGTGACACGCAAGTCTGTGTCTCACCTTTCAGAACTACAGTGCAAGCCCGAGTCACCTGGATACAGTATGTAGCTAGCACTGGATGAGGGATAAGAAAGGACACTAGTGGAAAACTTCACACAGCACACTTGGTATTTGACTGAATAGTGTGTGGGACTCTGTGCCATTCCCAGGCTTGGAGCTGCAGTATCTCCACAGAACAGACATTTAAGGAACAGCATAATCATCTTCCTCCTTGCATTAAAAGGAGGCTGGGGTCAGCAGCAGCAGAGGCACGAGGCCAATTTATGCAGGCAAAGCGTGAACTCTGAAGAATGCTATTCTAAGTGAGGAAAAAGTCAAAGAAAGGAGGACAGAGGGGAGCACCAGCATTGGGCAATCCACACTGAACTAACAATCCCCATAAGTGAGTGGCCTCTCACGGTGTCTGTGGACCACACAGGAGTATCTGTGCAGTTTCCTGGGATTCTAGAAAACATTCAACACCTGCTGGTTGGACACAAATGATAAAAATTATAATTAGACTACGTACAACTTTTTAACTTTCAGCTGACAAGATTCAAGTAAAACAACATAAGCTCAATGTAGACAAAGACAAGCACATCCCACACTGCGCATGAGGAATAGCTGGCCCTGGAGAAGCTGGTAATTACTAACCAAATTCAACCCTCTCCACCAACCGCATGACAGATACATCAAGACACAGGTCCACGGCATAAGCATGTCCGGCCTTTAGCACTCCCACATGTTATCTGCCAAGTTCACCTGTGAGAGCCATGCCACCAAATGATGAGACAGATAAAAACATAGTAATAAAAATCACAAGAGTCATAATGGTTTACTGAGGGTCCTTTTATGTTGGACCACACTCATAGCTATCCTGGACCATAGGCTGAACAAACCTGGTCTTCTCTTTTAAAATTAAAAGGGGGAGGGGGCATAGCTTGGTGGTGTAGCTCCTTTGGGCAGAGTGATTGACTATCATGCACAAAACACTGGGTTCGGTCTCAGGACCACAAAAAGCAAGCATGGCGGTGGTGCACACCTGTAAGCATGGTGCTCAAGAGACAGAAGAAAAAAAAAATTCAGGGTCATCCTCAGTTCTGTAAGACAGTAAAATGCCAGCATGAACACCAGGTCAATCTTTCCTCAAGAAACAAACAAAGAGAAACAAAAACCTATTATCTCAGCCAGTGGGATGGCCCAGCAGATTAAGGCCCTTGCTGCTAAGCCTGACAGCCTTAGTTCAAGCCCCAGAGCCCACATTGTAGAAGGAGAGAACCAAATACAGAAAATTGCCTACTGACTTCGACAAGTGTTCCATGGCACACACACCTACACATACATCATACATCATACATACATACATACATACATACACACGCACACACAAATAATAATAAATGAATAAACATAATTAAGAAAAAAAACATCTCAATCTTTGCTATGATAAAGTTATAAGATAACCAAAGGGAGAAAACCACCTACAGCCAAGTGCCATCGCCACCAAAGCTAGATCTAGAAATGACCTATTCGGAGCTCAACCATCAATCAGGACTTTAAGTGGTGACTCAAACTGTAAAATAACTGATTCATAAGAACTCAGGCAGTATGCACATTGGGAAAGCAGAGGCAAGATGGAGGTCAGCCTGGTCTACATGGCGAGTTCTAGGCCAGCCAACTAACATGAACTATGGGACAGTGGACTCAAAGAAGAGGTAATGGGTAGTTTAGAAGAAAGAAAAACTACTTCTAAAAGCAAATACAACCCAAGGGAATCATATATCCATTATCCAGCCCAGTGCCTCTTGTGCTTCCGTATGCCCAGGAGCCAGGGAGGGATACTTAAAACCAGGAACCCTCTCTGTACTGAACCGTTCTCAAAAATCTAGCGGGAAGTGTATCACCAAGTTGAGGCAGGTGGGTACTTGTCAAATACCTAAGGAAATTTAACACCTCTGTGTGCCTCAACATAAGCAGTCTAACATCAAGTCATATTGCAGAATAAGTGTAGTAAAATTAATGATAAAATGTCCTATGACTGGCAACTTTTCTGACATTTATAATAACTGACATATATAAATAACAATATTCATGTATTGTATATGCCCCCCAAATGCTAAAATAGTAGCATACAGAAGTTACTGGTTTTTATAGACTTGAAATACACACTACTCAGTCAGGTTGGTTTCAGGGGCCAAGTTATCAGGCAGTTTCTTCTCTGTTCTCTTTCTCTCACCCGTTCCTGCAGAAGCTCCACAACTTGCTGGACGCAGTCATTGACATCACAGGAATCCGTTTTCAGCACCAGCTCCGGGGCCTCTGGCTTCTCATACTCAGAATCAATCCCAGTGAAGCCTTTAAAGGTCAGCAGATAACAGGCGGAGACAGAAATGTAGAGTTTATTTCATCTGGAATGATCTGCATTGAAGTGAAGGCTTACTAAGTACTGCCCTGTCACGGCGATATGGTACGGATGCCTTTCTTGGGAGAGACCTAATTAAACTTTATTCCTTCTCTACACATCAGTCAACTCTCATTACTCACTGTAGCAATGTTCAATAAAGTCGTCACAAATACTAATGAAGTGAACACTGGTTCACGCCTCCTTGGTGAAACGCGAGGTCTGGTTCCCGGCAGCCTCGGGTGTATGTTTCTGTGTGAAGGCAGCTTACTGAACACATTGGTCCACTTACCCTGACCTCACAGCCAGAGCCCAGCTCAGCTGGAATGAAAGTAATATATCCTTGCTCCCAGGTACTACAGGGCCAGGAAGACAGCTCAGTGAGGAACGGGGCCTAACAACCTGAGTTCACTTCCAGGACCCGCACTGTGGAAGGAGAAAGCCAACCAATCCTACAGTTGTCCTCGGGCCTATGCACACACGCCCAATGAGAGATACCTGTTCAACAGAACAGAAAGGCTACAGCGCATTCTCAACACTGGGGGTCATTTTAACACCATTACCCAGAAACTACGTGCAAATGTAAAACAACCAATCTGCCATCTTGCCCACCACCAATAGTTACTCCAAGCAGGCGACCCATTCCTTCTGCGTCAAGAAGGTGGCAGCTTGGGGAAAGGCGGAGAGCCTCTGGGGCTGCTTGGCAAGAATCTGACATGGACCAAGGACAAGAAAATAGGCTGCTAGGCAGGAATATGACATTGGCCAAGGACAAGGAAGTAGGGCTTCAGGCAGGAATCTGACATTAGGCTAGAACAAAGAAGTAATTTCAGACGGGAATCTAAATTTTAGGCTAGAACAAGGAAGTAGGCTTCAGACCTGAAAATGACTTTGTGACAGGACAGGGAAGTTGGCTCAGATATTTCAGTCATCCTGATAAGCCCTTAGAAACAGTGGTCACGGGAGTGTTCATGGAATTTTGTTTATTGCCTTGCTCGTTCTTGGACTATTTGTGTTTATTGTCTTGCTTGTTCCTTGACTATTTGCATCTACTGTATTGCTAGTTCCTCAATGGAGAACTGACCTTAATACATGCATATAATTAAAATGGTATAAAAGCAAAAAGGAGGGAGGATGGAATAGGGGGTTCAGGGAGGGGAAATGGGGGAAAGGGATGTATCTGAAATGTAAATAAATAAAATATCCAATTAAAAAAAAAAGGGGTGGTAGCTTAATCTCACATCCACATGAGAGTGACCACAGCCAGGGCTGACTGAGCCCCAGGCAGCAAGGTTCGCCATCAGCTTTGCCTGTAGACTCGACATCACCAGGGCAAAGTTTCCCTCAGCTGCTTATTCCCAGGCCCAAATACAAAGGAGAAATGGATAGCAAACATTCTCCTCCTCAATTGCCTTTTATCATTCCTGAGCCAAAAACCGAATACCCAAATCTAGAATTCAAAACTTCTGCAATGGTCCCAGGCTATTGGATCTTGTCGGGAAGGCAAGCAGGTCACCTGCATGGGTCACCCCTACAGAATGCTTTATAAGGCCAGTATGCCGTTTCTACGAATGCTGACAGAATTAACACAGTATCCAACACAACAGCAAAGACGGACTCTACACTTCGCCTTCGATGCCTAATGTGTCACACACTGAAACTGTGAACAGGCCATGAAACCTAAACATAGAATCAGAAATAGAAAAATTCAAATTTATGGATCTTAGAGAGGCTGAATAAAGAAAGAGCCTTACCAAGCACTACGACATAAAAACAGAACATTCTCCTTACATCGAGATCCTTACACTTCTGGCATTTTCCCAACAGGCGTGGGCCACCTTGCACTTGCATGGTGTAACAGAGACAGCAGAGGTAGTGATGGCTGGCAACCTAATTCTAGATACCTAATTATATAAAGTGGGTTTTCAGCACAACCTCTCAAAGTCCCAGCTCTGTCAACCAGCTCAAATCATTTCTCACTCCCAATTTCTTAGGCAAGAGTTGTCAGTTCTGAGGGCTGGAGAGACAGATCAGCGATTAAGAGCATAGAATGTTCTTACAGTGGATCAGAGTTCAGTTCTCAGCACCTATGTCAGCTCCAGAGGATCAAATGCCTCCAGCCTCCACAGGCACCTGCACTGACGTGCAGACACATACACATAAGTAAAAAATCTAATTTAAAAGAAAAGGGTATCAGATGTATACACAAAAGCAAGACATATCTAGACAAAGGGAAACTGTGAAGAAAACATTTCTTGCCTTTTATTTCTCCTGCCCGTGCTTTCTTGTAGAGTCCTTTGACGTCCCTCTGCTCACAAACGTGCAGAGGAGCATCGACAAAAACTTCAAAAAAGGGTAAGCTTGCACCCTCGTGAATCTGCCTGGCGTTGTTTCGATCCTTCAGAGAAAAAAAGAAGACAATGTTAGAAACAGTAAGTGACCAATAGGAAGTTGGATGTCCTGACATCATGGAGAGATGAGAGGGACTCTGTGCCTCAGTTTGTTTATATGTGTATATGTATTTGCAAATGTATGTCTCTGTGTGTGTGTGTGTGTGTGTGTGTGTGTGTTAAGCTTGAAATAATTCAGTCAATGGCCTCATCTCAAGAACTTTGCTATACCTCAGGATGTTTTAACAGCAAGTTTTACCCAAACTGGATTTACTCAGAAAAAAAAAAAATCACAGCACATAATTTTTTTAAGTTATTTGTATTTCAGGGAAATTTTTAAAAAGTTGAATTTAGCCTCAAAACACAGGCCAATGTTTAAATTTCTTTTTATTAATATAATCACTTTCAATAACATAACCAGCACCTAATGGCACAAAGGCTCCGCACCTGTGTGTAAGGCGATATAAAGCTCGTGATGCACACTAAGCCAGCATCCGCAAACAGCTTCGCCACCTCTGCGATGCGGCGGACATTCTCTTCTCGGTCCTCAGGACTGAAGCCGAGGTTCTTATTGAGACCCTGACGGATGTTGTCACCATCCAACGTGTAGCATGGAATGCCGTGGCACACCAGGTACTCCTCCAGGGCCATGCTCACAGTTGTCTTCCCTGCTCCAGACAATCCTAGAGGAAATAGTCCAAACAAATTCCATGTGCGGTTAGAACGGACAGTCTAAGGACAAGTGACTGCATTCGTTATTCTCAGCACCAGGGTCTCAGAAACATCTTACCCATGATTTCTTTAAGATTGGCCTTTTATCTACTCAAAATATCTACAAGCATCTAGGGTTTCTTTGTGGTTTGAGGGGGTGGGGTCTGGGGTTATTGTTCTTAAGCATCTATCTTGGATAACCCAGAAATCACCAATAAGCTCCAAAAATTATTAACCAATTTTAGTGTCATGGTTTGGTGGATATATTCACTTGGCCACATGCCACATTTTTACAGTCAAATGCCAAATTATATATAACAAGGATAGGGAAAGAAGATGAAAAGTGAATGCAAAGTTACCTCCTCCATGTTCCAGGATCTTATAAGTCATGATAAACCACTGGGGAGTCAATTCATAATATAATTAATCTGACCAGGAAGTTCTAATTTCCATTCACTCAACTCTCCTGACTAGGAAAAAAGCAAACATTTATATACAAACACTTCACCACCCTGGAGATTACATATCAGAGTCAGGAGAACAATAAGACAAGAGATGAATGTGGAAGTGTTTAAATTTCGATTTGGTTTAGAATGGCTATGTAGTACTGTGCTCATGTAGAGAGCAAGGTGACATCCTGGTACGGGGATGAACATCCTCCCACCAGCCACTGCTGCTTTGCTCTTACACAGTGGTTTATGGAATTTTGGGAGGAGGGCCCCCTCCACCTGCCACAATGTTTGAGAGAGACACCAGAAGAAATCTTAAATGGAATTCAGACTTCAGTTTCCTAGACAATCCAAGCAATGTACCTGTGCACCTCATGGGAATACTGAGAGCCACTATTCCCATGGAAGGGTGCAGCTTGCGTCTGGTTTCCCTACCTCATGGTTCCTGCCATTACCTGTCCCTTCACTGATTCCTTTGTGCCTGCTGGCACCTGTGTACCCAGGGCCCTCTGTTCCATCTCAAGTCACCCACTGAGGTCATCTTCTAGTCTTGTCACTGCTGTTGCTTTGATACAGTCTTGCTACTTACATGGTCCAGGCTGATCCTGAACTCACTCCTGGGATTCTAGGCCCGCACCACCACACCCACTCATTGCTCTCTTGACCATACCTGTCAGCCAAACTGTGCAACCACGGAAGCCACCTCTGGTCCCCACCACCTGGCCTCTCTTATTCCTGCTGACATGGTGGGCTTGATAAGTGACGTTGGTTGCTCTCTGCATCCCCTAGAACAAGAAGGAAAGGAAAACGAGAACTATGGATCACACAGGTCCTTTAAAAGGTCAACACATATTCCTTGTAAACATATAATCAGTACTCCAAATAAGATGACAAATGCAAGGAAAAGCTAAAATGGCTTTCATTTTCTTCAACGCACTTCCATAATGTATAGCATCTTACATTTACAGCCATTTGGATTCTTACAGCAACCCAGTGACATTGGGTACCCTGGTTACTGCAGTTTTATGGAACTTGAGGAAAAACTTGAGAAAAGTTAGTAAATAATTTGCCCAAGGTCTCATAAACCAGGAGTAGAATCTGGAATATTCCAGATTCACACATTTACTTAGTCATTCATTCATTCAACCAGTAATTACTAAGGTCTGTCTAGGATGGCAAGTAAATAAAGTTCCCACCCTGAATGGCCTTATATTTAACTGGGAAGTCAACCACACCATATTAAAAAGAAAACAGAGTAGGAGAGAAAGGGAGAGTGTAGAAGGACTGCTTCCTTCAGCAGAATGGTAGAGACAGCAGCTTATAAGGCAGGCCTGCAAGGCTCATTCACCCGCATGGGAATGTGCAGTTTTCCCAACAGTATTAAATGAAAGAAACAATCTTTCCTGCATTGTGTACTCTTGGCACCTCTGTCAAAACTCAACTAACTGTGTGTGGGCTTAATTCTGGACTCTCTACTCTGCCCTGTGGTTTAATATGCGTCTGGATCACTATAGCCTTATAGTCAAGCAGGGTGATACTTCCTGTTCAGTTCTCTTCTGCTAAGACAGCTTTGGTTATCTGAGACTTTCTGAAGTCCTTTACCAGTTATCTGACTGGTCTTTCTAATTCTGTGGGGAGAGGGTTACTGGATATCTTTTAATCAAAATAATTTTTTTATTTTTTTAGTAATTTCATGCATGCGTGAATATAGTATATTTATAGCATATCCACCAGTGGTGGTTTGAATATGCTTGGCCCACGAGAAGTGGTACTATTGAGGTGTGGCTGTTTTAGAGGAGGTGTGGCCTTGTTGGAGAAAGTGTGTCACTGTGGGGGGTGGGCTTTGAGGGCTCCCAGTACTCAGGTTCTGCCCAGTGTAGAAGTGAATCTCCTCCTGGGTGCCTTCAAAAAACAGTCTTCTCCTGGCTGCCTTCAGATCAAGATGTAGAACTCTCGGCTCCTTCAGTACCAAGTGTGCCTGGCCACTGCTCTGCTCCCACCATGAGGATAATGAACTGAACCTCTGCACCTGTAAACCAGCCCCAATTAAACGCTGTCCTTATAAGAGTTGCCTTGGTCATGGTGTCTCTTCACAGCAGTAAAAGCCTAAGACCCCACCCTCCCCTCATATCTCCTTCAACTCCTCACAACCACCACCACCCACCTTCAATGGCATCTTCATACCTATGTGTAAAGGATGCTCAGCTCTCAGTCCCTCCCACCTACCCTCCAACACGCCCCTTCATCTAGTTCCCTCTCTTCCCCCAGTTAATATCATCTCTACTTTCCTTTTGCCTGGAACCCCCACTGTTGCCTACCTCCCTTAAGATCCCTTCTCTTTTATGACCTACTTTCTAGTTTTGTAAACTATGAATAAAGGCATAAATATAAATATACACATACAAAGAAATGTGCTTACAATTTTAAATTTAGGTGCAAGAGAAAACATAGTGTTTGTGTGAAGCTGGCTTATTTTACTTAAGATGATTATCAATTTCATCTATTTTATGCAAATGTAAGTTATATTTTTTCCTTATGGCTGTATGAAATCCTATTGTACATATGGACCACACTTTCTCCATCCATTTATTTACTGATGAACATCTGGGATGGTTACATTTCCTGACTTATTGTGACTAGTCAACATACACACACACATACACACACACACAAGATGATGCCCAATGTCTATGAAATGTCTTGACTCAGGGTCAAGAGTGGTGTGTTGGCTAATATTATGTCAACCTGACAAAACCTAGTCATTTAAGAGGGGAACCTCAACTGACTCCCCATAAGATCAGACTGTATCCACACCTGTAGAGCACTTTCTTATTGGAAGTTGAGTGCCACTGTGGGTGGTACCATTGTGGGCTGGTGGCCCTGGGTTCTATAAGAAAGCAGGCTGAGCAAGCAAGTACACAGCACTCCTCCATGGCTTCTGCATCAGCTCCTGCCTCCAAATCCCTGCCCTGTTTGAGTTCAATGATGGTATGGATACCCTTTCCGCCCCAAGTTGCTTCTGGTGTTTCATCAGAGCAGAGAGAAGCCTAACTACAAGTAGTACAGCAGCACCATGTGGTAGTTCTATTTTTAGAATGCTGAGGAACCTCTGTACTGACTTCCATAACGGTCACACGTGTCAACATTCCTTATAGTGGTGAATCAGGGTTCCTCTTTATGCAGTCCCAGCCATCACTGTTCTCATTTGGTTTCTTTTGTTATTTGGGGTGGGAGGGGTGGAGCTTTTTTCTTTTTGAGACAGGGTCTTACTATGTAGCCCTGAATGGCCTGTACATTGGATCACACTTTCTTCATCCATTCATCTGCTGATAAGCATCTAGGATGGTTCTATCATAGTACCACTATATACACCTGGTTGTTCTCAAATTTACAGAGATTCATTCACCTGCCTCTGCTTCCCAAGTGCTGGGATTAAAGACGTGTGCCAGCAGCCCATCAGATGCATAGCTGGCAAAGACAGTTCTGTAGGCTGTTTCTTCACTCTAGTGATGTTTTCTTGGCTATACCGAACCTTCTTTTTTTTTTTTTTACATGTATTTACTTGTGTATATGGGGGTGCACACATGACACAGAGCACATGTGGAAGTCAAAAGACATGGTTCTCTTCTTCCATTGTGTGGGATTGATAGAACTCGGGTCATCAGGCTTGGCACCAAATTCCTTTACCCAACCACTGAGCCATCTTGGCAGCCTACAGAATCTTCCTAATATAACGCAGTTTGTCAATTCTTGTGATCATTTCCTATGCCACCAGAGTTAAGAAAACACCTGTGTGTGCCTTATCTTGAAATGACATCTAAGTTTCCTCTAGCAGTTTCAAAGTTCTAGGTGTTATAATAAGTTCTCACTGATCCCTTTTTAATTTACTTTTGTGTGGGGTCAGAAAAATACCTAGTTTCAGTTATTCTTGTGTGGAAATTCAGTTTTCCCAGAAATATCTGTCCAGGATATCTTTTTCCCCAAAGTACGTTTCCCACAGTTTTGTGAAAAGTTAGGTGCTGTGTCTGGGTTCATATCTGGGTCTCCAATTCTATTCCACTGCTGTACGGATCTGTTCTGTGTCAGTGTTACTGTGTTACTATGGCTCTGTAACACAATATGGGATCAGGTGTTGGTGCCTCCAGCATTATTCTTTCCTCTAAGCATGACTTCAGCTAGTTTTGGACGTTTTGAGCCTCCCTGTGAATTTTAGGATTGTTTTCTCTAGTTCTAAGATTCTGACAAGGACATCCATTGCTTTCACTAATATAGCCATTTCCATGGTACTAATTCTGTCTGTCCATGAGCAAGGGAGGTATTCCACCTTCTAGTATCTTCTTCAATGTCTTTCTTGAGTCTCATTGTTGAGGATTTTCACCACCTTAGTTAGGTTTTACCTTACCGTTGTTTTGGGATCATTTGACTTCTTTCCTGTTTGTATCCTTTTGATTTTTCTTGGCTAAGTGCTCTAATAAGATTTCAAGCAAAGTACAGGGTAAGACTGGAGAGAGTGGGTACCTCTGTCCCATTCCAGATTTTACAGGAAATGTTCTCAGTTTTTCTCCACTCAGTAGAATGCAGTCTATAGGTTTATTATGTAATCCCTCCCTTCCTAATTTGAAGCTGTCTATAATGAAGCCATGCTGATCTTAGTCAAAGGGCCTTTTCCTTACTGGTTGAGAGGATCTCATGTGGTTTAGGTTTTCAAGTCCATGTGCTGATTGCACTTTCTGGTTTGTATAAGAAGCTGCATCTCCAAACTGAAACCAATCTGGTCACAGTGTATGAATGTCTTTATATACTCTTCCACTGGATTTGGTTAAGAATTTCACTGAGAATTGTTTCATCTGCTAATCGGATAAAAATTGGTCTACAATTTTCTTTCTTGGCTATGAATAGGCAAAATGTTTTTGTCCACTGTGTGGAGATTATCCTTGTATTACTCAAATGCTGATTTGTCTATCCTACTATCTGGTTTCATGCAGACATGGCATTGTGATGCTTATGTTAAGAATCTTATGTCTCAAGCCTGTGTAAACAGTGTTCACCATTTATTCTGTCTTGTCACTAACAGCTAGAAAAGACAAACAACAACAACAACAACTAGGCAATGGAGAGAATAGGGTGGTGCATCTGGGAGGAGAAAGGATTCTGGGAGAGAGTGGGTGGGGCAGCGGAGATTCAGCCAGGAGACATCCTGAGAGTTCAGCTGGAGCATGGAAGGTCCTAAGTGCGAGTTTTATGGGGATTTTAGATGTGAGTAGCAAAATTAGATTAGAGGATTAGAACAGAATTATAATGCCTAGTTACTGTACTTTTAAGTTGTAAATAAATCTTAGTCTCTGTCATTTGGGAACTAGCTGGGTTTAAGAAAAAGTGCTGCCGTATAAAGTTCCTGCTTACATTTCTAATAATACTATTTGTTACAGTTCAGTGCTTTCTGAGCTTAGATTCAAGGTAACACAGGAGACACGGAGTGACTGTGGCAGTGTCCCATACCCTCCTGTTTTATAAAATGGTTTGTGGAACACTGTTAGCTCCTCCGTAAAGTTTTATCAGTAACTGCATCTAGACCTAGTCTTCGCTGGGAGGTTTTTTATTACTGCTTTAACTCACTGACTGCTAAGGAGATGCTTAAGGTTGATTATATCTTCTTGATTAACCATCAGAAATACCTATCTGAAGATGAGAGTGGGGAACTGAAGTCACCCACTATTATTCTATCAAGACCAATCTGACTATGCCCATCAGTGTTTATAAAACTGTGAGCCCATAAATGTTTGGTGCATACATAGTAACAAAAGCTGCTGCGGTCAGCCTAACAATATGGCAAGCTTGGAATCTGGGCTGCAAAATCCTACAGTGGTGCTAGCTTAGGCATGGAGGCCAACTACAGGTACCAACCTGGAGACTGGGGCTGCAGGAATTTAACACATGCTGGATTTTACTTGCATGAGTGCAGTGTTAATTTAGACTAACTCAAATGTTCACTGCTTCTCCTTGTCCCAAGCAGACAGTATCTAGCTCCAAGCTGTGCTGCCTGAATCAGGAGTATGTACAGAATACAAAATCACCCCCCTGCCTTACTGCATTTATCTTTTCTTATTTCTATGCTATGCTCACATGCTATGATACCTCATGTGACTTCTGTGGTTCTTGAAGGTCATTCTGTGTATGGTGTTGTTAATCTTTTACCAGAGAACAAGCACTTGAAACTCCTGCTATCTTGCTGATGTCTACCAATAATTCCATTTCTTATCTTTCTGAGACAATGTCTCATGGACACCAGCTGGCTCTGAACTCACTAGTTAGCCAAGGATGGCCTTGAACTCCTGATACTCCCACCTCCACCTCCCCAAAGCTGACATAATAGACAGAAGCCATCACTCTCTTTCAATTTTTATTCATGTATTATGTGAGTGTACCTGTGTGTGCAAGGACCTGCAGAGACAAGATGACGTTAAATCCCACGGAGCTGGAGTTACAGGCAGCTGTAACCCAGCAAATGTGGGTGCCGGGAATCAAACCTGAGTCCTCTGGGAGAACTGAGCTCTTTTACATAGCTAAGCCGTCTCTCCAGCCTGGGTCTGTATTTAAGGAGTCAATTTCCATCCAGATTATCTATGTACTCTTCTCCAGCTGCTCTGCTTATAAAAGTGCCTGAAGGCAAGGCTGTCTTCCCACTTTCCCTTTCATAATCACGCACAGGAAAAGCATGTCAATGTACACAGGAAACGCATCTCCTGCCCAACGGGCTTTCACTGCTCATTGCCCTGAGGTACGAAACCTCCAGAGGTCAAAGGAACAATTTGAAAATTCTTTTCATGAGCATTCTACAAGAGCTACACCCTTCTTCCATTAATTTAACTAGTAGCTATACCTCCAATAAAATTATACTACATATATTAGTATATTACATTATACCACATAATAATTACTTATGAAAATCTCTATGGGAAACTCGATGCATTTCTGAAAGAAACAAAGCTTGGCAGCTGTGCGTTTCAAGGCTGAAAGCTTCCAGACACAGATAGCGGCCTCTCGTGAAATGCAGAGAACTTCTCTATCATGAGCTCCCATCAGTGCTGCCCAGAAGGGAGAGAAGTGTCTGCTGGGAAGGAATGAAGAGGGTACTCCAAGGCAAACATTCTCCATTCGCCAAACCTGTTTGACTTGCCCGTTTTATTTTGGAATGTTTCCAAGTCACTTTGCTCCTAGACAAGAAGAAACCTGTATCCAATGTGTTTTGTTCCAATGAAAGATTTCCTGCTTTTTCTTATTAAACTTGAGGTCAACCGCATACAAATTTCCCTAGCAAATTATAAACTGCTGAAGTTATAGATGAGAGAAAATACAAGATAGAGACTAGCTTACTCGATCACTAAAAAAACCAAAGTGCCCTGGTGCTTTCTTGCCTACTACACTGAGGATGATTCTGGAAGAAAACCAATGTAGTCTGGGTATAAGAAACTTTTTGTTTATATATATTTGATACTTTTCACATTTAAAACTAAATCTGAAGCCAGGAGTGGCAGTTCACACACCTGTAATCCAAGCCTGGAGAAGTGGAGACAAGTAGTTAGGAGTTTAAGGCAAGCTTCAGTTGTACTGCAAGTTTGAAGCCAGCATGGGCTACATCAGACCTTATCAAAACAAGGAAACTGATAAGTAAGGAGCTATTAAAATAAACTAATCTGAATTTGGAGAAGTCCAAGGTAGCCAAGTAAAGATGTCCATTACTCATCTTATCCACAAGAAAGAACCAAGATCATAAACAAATGAATGGCTCCAAGTTTAACCTAATTGACTAAGGAGGGACCCAAGGCAAAGATAGGAATCCAGGAAGACAGAGACCTGGTGTACAGGACAAAGAACAAAGCCCAAGGTAAAACTGGCCCTGGAACTAGAGAGAAGGTAATGGGAAAGTCCAACAGACCCCACCATCAAGACACCAACATTCCTGCCACAGAACAGTACCACGGTCATCACAGGTTTGAACCTAGCTTGAAGGGCTGCCTGAAGTCCACAGTAAATCTCTGCTTTAGAAAAGACCCTAACACTGTCTGTCCAACCCACCTCCAGAACCACTACTGTCTGCTGCCAGGCTGAAAAGGAGCCACTGCTGAAGTCCATCCTGCCTTGAGTACAGAAGTTTCTACATCTCACCATCCCTGGTGTTATTGGAGTCTCTAAGATGAAAGTGTGAGTCTGGAAACCCTAGCAAGCTAGGCTCCATCACTTTGGCCATAAAGGGAAGAGGAAAGGCCCAGGGACCCCTGAGTCCATCTTCTGGATACTAATAGGACATCTGGGATTAAACAAAGGGCAAGAGGTGCATACAAGCTAACAGGTCCTGGTCAAGATGTGGTACGGTCCATCCCTAACTTATTACTATCCTGGCTCCAGTCTCTCTCACAATGCATTCTGGTACGGCGTCAAAACTGTGCAAAATCTGTTCCTGAAAGGAGTTCTTCCTCTTGCTGGCACCACCTTATTTTTCTGATTCCGCTGCATGGGATTCCTTGGTCAACTCCAATTCCTTGAGGTGCACTGACTTAGAGACTGACAGCCAAGGGGGAGGTGCACAGGTGTCTCTAGAATACCTTCTGCTAGGAGCAAATGAATGTTCCACCACCAATACGCTACCACACTCATACAGAAGACCGCAACCTCACTAACCCAGCTATGCACTTGTGACCTCAGAACACAAGTCCATGTAGTTCCCTGTACCAGAGGGGGGGCAGGTGGCCCACAGCATGATGTGCCACTGCTAAGTCCTGAGGAACTAAGGATCTTGTACCTAGGGGTGCGAGACCTATGCAACTAGCTTACCACTGTTACTGCTAGTGTTGTTCCCCAAAGGGCTTTAAGACATGCCTTCTGTGTCCATAATTCCCATCACTGGAGATTCCCTATGCTAACAATATCTAACCCTGTAAGGCCCATGGACATGGCCCCAGCACTCCCCCTGACTACCAGAGACACAGCTACAACCAGTACTCAGTACTCAACATACATGGCAACCTCCAGCCACTGCAAAATCCACTGCTCTGCTACAGGAATTCCACAATCGCCCATGGAATCTCAACTTCAGCATCAATGATTTTGGAGAGCTAGTAATTCTTGATTCTTGAAAGTTGCCCTGTGATGGTAAATATTTAGTAGCAGCCTCGGCCTCTACCCAACAGATGTCAGAAGCATCATCCCCTCAATGCTACAAAAAAAGAAAGAGAAAAATAAGAAAGAGAGAGAAGAAGGGAGGGAGGGACAGGAGGGGGAAAAAAGGGGAGGGGAAGGGGGAGGGAGGGGGGGAGAGGGAGAGAGGGAGAGAGGGAGAGAGGGAGGGAGGGAGGGAGGGAGGGGGAGGGGGAGAGAGGGAGAGACGGAAAGAGGGAGAGAGGGAGAGAGGGAGACAGGGAGAGAGGGAAAGAGAGAGAGAGGGAGAGAGGGAGAGAGGGAGAGAGGGGGAAAGAGGGAGAGAGAGGGAAAGAGGGAGAGAGAGGGAGAGAGGGAGAGGGACCAACCTCCAGAATTGCTAACCACCCTAAAGGTGGCAAAAATCTCACCCAGTTGACAATGACTGAGAAGAGAACCTGCGTCAAAATTCACTGTGATAGAAACACGTGGGACACTTCAAAGGTTACAAAAGCTATGATGCTAAAAGGAAAGCCAACCTAGCAAGACACCCTGTGCCACACTTCCCAAAAGCAAAACTGCAGAGTAGCCACTGTCTCTGGAAATGCCTTGCCCTGGGAAAAGACACAAATACATAGGCAAGTAGAATAGAAGAAAAGAAAGGGCAGTGAGTCTGAGGCTAGAGTTAGACCTCCCACAGGTGGAAAGTTCTAGGCTGCAGAGATCATTAGCTACGTTTACAGCACTAGTTACGTGGTCACTACAACTAAGGAACTGTCAGCTTTCCAATCTTGTAACAGAAATCAATACAGTCTCATGGATTCAGGAGCTTCAGGCCGTGGTCCCTGGACCCACTGCTCTGGGTACTGATAGTGAAGACATGAGAAACAAAATGCCCACCACATGGCAGCTGGGAAGTGACAGGAAGTGGGCAGGATTCCAACCGCCCCTTCAAGAACACCACCCAAAGACCAGACTTCCTCCCACCGAACCTTTTAAAGGTTATACCACCTACCAATAGCACATGGGCTGGCAACCAGCCTTTGACACATGGGCCTCTGACGAATATTTATGCAAACCGCATTAGTCCGCATTAAAGTATGCTTCTTGGTAGAATTTGAGCTTTCCCTTTCCTCTAGGCATTTCCTGTAGCATCAGAGCCCAGACTGTAGACTTAAGATGACCAATACCTGCCCCAGCCTAGATGGAGGACAATGTTTTCTGTGTCCCACCTAAGCCTGAGTCATTCTGTACCATCTTGGTCCTCTTCCACCTCCAGAATGGGATGCTGGCCTTCTAAGAGAGGATCAGAGCAGTACAAAACAGACTGACAGATGTAAAATTAGTGAAAAGAAGAATCATCTGAATCATTGATTTGGTTGCCTCTCAAGTTGTAGGTGAGACCCACCAGAGCAGAATTCCTCTTGGCCCTTTTTCCTCTGCACACACAGGATGAGAGATAGAGGCAAAAACAAAGCGGGTATTAAATAGTGGATTAATTATTAATAGTAGCAAGAACAGTACTCAACAGTGCTGAGGACCACAGAGCCTTTAACTTTCAACCTCTGGATGCTCTGTACCCTTGACACATGCGTAATTTAACCTGGCTATGATGGTTGTTTTGTCCTTATTACAGATGAGAGGGCTGAAGCACAGATGGGTTCAGGGATTGTGCCCATGACCGTACAGATGGTTAAGGGACAGAACTTCAATCTAAACCCTTCCGTATATGCCATCATTCCCTTACTTAAACAGATTAAGGATTTATGTTCTCAAGAGCACTCAGGCTACTCTACATTCTACCCTTCCGGTCTTCCTGCCACGTGGGAGCTCAGTAGATACAAAACATCTCTCAGGAAATATGTATACACATACAGGATATATCACCACATACAAATCTGTACAAGCAATTCAACCCAGGCGCAAGGGAGTATGGGAAAGGTCCACATGTCGACATACTTAAGGCCAAATAGCCCAAAGCTCTGAAGTCCCCTCACTAGAGGGGCTGTCCAGGCAGCCCAGGCAGCAGGAACATATAAAACCCTAAGGACGTAATGTGTAAAATGAAAGATGTGCTGGGCTTCAGGGATATGGAGAGGGAAACAGGAAACCAGAATGAGACTATCTATCGATGCTTCAGAATCTCCTGCTCCATGTCAGACTTCTCTGAGGGAAGAATAGTAACAAATATTAACAAAACCCAGTCTACCATAAAGCTAACATGAGCAGGGGGTTCAGCCGGATATGATCCTACCAAGGGGTGACGTGACACCTGAGTCTCAAACAAGCAGCCCCAACTTTCCCAGAGTCAAGTGACAGGTTACAAAGGGCAGATGGAAACTGACCCCGTGCAAGAAAGATTGAATCAGCTAGAGAAGGACATTTGTTACATTTCAGACTGACATCAAAGGAGGCTCCTGTGGAAAATGGATGCTTGGCTTTTCTTTACTACACCTGTTGGTATATGGTAACAACTGAACAAAGCGCTTCCTCCAGTCACACCAATACATTTTCTTATCTCTTACTTACTGACATCCATGAAGCCATTTCTTTTTCCTGCTCCTTAGCAGAAGACAGTGTCTAAAGCTTAGAATCTTCTTTCAATATGTTAATTAACATTCTTTCTCTATCCTGCCCAAATTAGCTACTATGTTGTTACTCCTAGCCTGGCCTAATTTAATACCTGTATTAAATTAAATTCCCAGAGAGCAGGGGTGAAATGCCTACCCTGAACTAGGATGTGTGATAAATACAAAACACCCTCCAGACTTATATGTACAAAAAAAAGGCAAAGCATCAATAACTTTACACTGATTACAAATAGCACTGAGCTTGTATGCATATTAAAAATATACATTAAATGAAAATATTTGGGCTATATTAAGCCAAACAAATCATATTATTGACAGTTAACTTATATTTCTTCACTTATTTTAATGTCTTTTTCCTTTAAGTTATACAATTTCTCTTAACACCAAATTACAATTTCAACTAAGGTTTTCCTTCAGATACAGGCTTAAAATTCCAGTTGCCACCTTAACAACTCTGTCCCTCAGTTTCCTCATTTATAAAATGGAGATGCTACATGTGGTAACTCTGAATTCCAGGATAGCAGATGTACATATTCAAGGTCCTGGTTTTTAAACCCCACCCACAGAAACACCCCAAAAAAAAAAAAAAAAACAAAAACAAAAACAAAAAAAAACTCAACAAGTTAATTTAGATACAACATTACAGCCTATCTCCCAACTTCTCAGATCAAAACTTCAGGACCCTCTTTTAATGTCTCTCTCCTGGTCATCACCTCAGTCTAGTCTGGTCTTCCCTGTCCATGCTTTGCTGCTTTTAGCTAGCCATTAAACTGTTCACACTGGATCAAACAACAAGAACACCTTAAACAGTGTGGCTACATCAACCATGCTTCTACTCTGCCAACGTAATCCTCGCTATGGCACAGTCAGTGCCTGCATTTCTTCTGCAAACTAGTCTTCCTGGATTGCCCATTTTATGAAACGAGGCCATTAACATTAATAGTGCATGGATTCTTTACACTCACCCCCATAGGTTGAGTTAAGTGTGTTAGGGGAGGCTATTCTTTCAGAGAGAAGAAAAAAAAGTTCAGAAACTTAAAAATTCTAGCTCCATTCCAAATCTCCTAGAAAAATCATCCTAAATCTAGCCAAACATTTACACAACCCTGCTCCACCCCACCTTTATCTCTGCTCCCCAACAAAAACCCCCTTCCGTAGTCAAACTAGTCTCCACTCAGGGAATGTAATGGCTCCACCCACTTCAAAAATATGAGGTCCTCCATAAACACATAAAAATCTCTGGGGCCAAACTAACCTTGCCTCTAAACTGCAATAAAACTCCTATCTTAGGCCACTCACTGTGGCCCATAAAAGCATATGCCCTTACAATCAGATGCCATGGACAACTGCAAAGCAAGCACTGAACCCCATTTTTTTAATAACTGTCTAGTTATTATATCTATTATTATGGGTCTCTACATAGCAAATAATGTAATCTATAAATGAGTTAGGGCAGAAGAGTTGGCTCAGCAGTTAAGACCACTCATCTTACAGAGGATCCCCAGTACTCACGTGGCGGCTCACAACTACCTGTAACCCCAGCCAGAGGGGACCCAACACGCCCTCTGGAATCAGGCACACACATAGAGCATATACATACATGCAGGCAAAGCACTCAGACTCATAGAATAATTTTTAAATAAATGACTTATAGACAGTATTACTGAAACTTCTTTTAAATACTCCAATTTAGTAAGCTTACCTCCCAACCCATAAAATACCCGTTGGCAACAATAGTGTTACAAAACCAAGGTTTCAGAGCAATGGTCTCATTGCTCTTTCGCATTCATTCTCTTCTCTACTTATAAAGGCAATCCTGTGAAAGACACACTGTTACACCCTCAGTCACCTGAGATTCAAAGTGGCGTGATTGTCCTCAAGTTCATGCAATCTACAAATGGCAAGGCCAGGACTAGAGCCCATGGCAGGAGTCTGCCTCCTTCCAACATCCTAATCTCCCTTTTATCTCACCGTCCCTCTCACCTTCTAAGAAGTTAAGGTAAAGGATGAAAGAAGACAGGAGAATTCTTGAACCTGACAGCAGGCGTGGTAAATTAATGACTTCAAAGGAACATTAGCCTGAAACTGCATTTTTTTTCCTTCCTCCTGACTCGCCAAGGATAAGTGATGATTTACAAGACTGTAATTAAACTTCATGATCCTGTTTGCTGCGGAATATTTAAAAAAAAAAAAAAAAATCCATCTAAACCTAAAACCAGGGCCTTTGCAGCCTCCAAAGTTGGATGGTCTCCACCTTTGCGCTTACCATCTGAGCTGGCTGCCACCAATGAATAATTTCAGAAGCAAACAACCCTCTGAAGGCACAGAACTTGGCCAACGAGGCCAACTGGCACTCGTTGCTCAATGTTAAAAACTATTAATCTTCCCACACCTAACTGTCACCAGGAATCGAGTCTTTAAAAGTATGTCTGTGTCAGACATTCCAATTTAAAACAGAGACACAAAGAACCTCAGTTCTGCAGTCCCGATCCATGAATGGCCACATTGTTATCCTCTCAGTACACTGCAACTCAGAAATGTAAAGACTGGGAGACTGACCCAAACCTGGGCCAAGAACATCGGCAAAGCCAAGAAAACCAGGAACGTGCAGAGGCGCCTTCGTCCGCCTCCACCGCAGCCCTCCGCCTCTCCTGCCTAGGGGACAGCTCCGGGCCTGAGCTCGCCTTCACCGGCCGCCGCCGCCCGGGTCCCCGCCCCCGGCTCCCGCAGGATGCACCGGCAGTTCGCGGTTCCTACATCCGCCCACGCTCTGGCCTGAGGCCACCACTCACCCAGTTCTGCGCGTTATTGCTCAGCTTGACTTTCTTGCACAGACTCCCAGGAATCTCCATGGCCGCGGAGCCCGGATGCCCAGCTGCAGAGCCCCTCAGTGCCGAGCAGTAGGAGAGAGGCCGGGGGCGGGGCGGAGCGGGGAGAAGGGGCGGGGCCTGCACCCGGGGCTCAGGCGCGCGCTGACGTGCGCTCCCGCAAGTGATCGCCTTTGCTAGAGCTTGGCGTCTGGGCGGTGTGGAGGGCGGGGCGAAGCGAGAAGCGCAGGGTCGAGACCTCAACATCCAATCACCAGGAGCGGTGCTTGAAGCTCCGCCTTGACCCAGGAGGAGGGGCGTGGTCTGAGGGTTTGTTGGAGAAGGCCTCCAGATGCTGAGCATGCGCAATGAGCGAGCCCGAGCCTGGCCCGCAGAGCTGGGCGTAGGAGATGCTCCCCAGAGCTGAGGCTGTCAGGGGAAGAAGCTGACGTGGACTCCGGCTGCTCTCTAGCTTTTCTTCTGCTAGCCAGCCTACGACTTCCACAGGCTCGATCTATGCACTTGTCAGCTAGGCCGACTTCGAGAAATGTTTCCCAGCCCCGCAAAAGGAAGAATTACTTTAGTGAACAGCTCATATACATGTTGCTCATCGCTTTACAATCCTACTCAGTGCACAATGCTTTTGACATCAACTGTATCTCATCTTGGAGCAGGAAGTATTTGTAAGGTGACTCCTTTCCCACTTGGAGAGCCACTTTATGTCAAGAAATTTCTACGCAGTGTTTGTCGCCACTGACTAGCCACAAAGGGGCTTCTCTAGTACTTGCTTCTCATAGAGGACTGAAATCCAAGTCCCCTGGCAAGCAAGGCGGAATGCTCACCTATAAAGAGCGTTATAACCACATATATTCCAAGACCAGTTCATAAAAGAATGGGGTTGGGAGCGGGAGGCCTCCTCTATCCGGGAGTTAGAACCCTTCTTGCTCATCCCCATAACCCTAAGCTCACCATAACTATAATCATCCACAGTCTCATAAAATTTAGCTGCTTACTCCGCTACTGATGACTGCCAGCACCGCCTCCCATACACATACACCAAAAATCAACACTTGAGGCTTGCTTGCCTAGCGTATTGCCAGCAAGTCAGTCCCTATTTACCCCACTGACAAGATCTCAAATTAGTCTCCCTCCTCCACATCTAACTGGAGTCATCATTACACACAGATACATGCATGCACAGATGCACGAAACATGTACTGCCCTTTACTTCCCTGCCACTCTCTTCATTCTCAATACGCAAATCTGATCTTATTCCTCCACCGATTAAAATGTCTTGGTTGCTTGCTTATTTTTTTCTTTCTTTTTTCTTTGCTAGCTTTCTTTTTTTCTTTCTTTCTTGTTTTCTCATTTGTTTGTTTTTGTGTTCTTGAGTCAAGGTGTCTCTGTATAGCCCTGACTATCCTGAAATTCACTCTGTAAACCAAGCTGGCCTCGAACTCAGAGATCCACCTGCCTCTGACTCCTGAGTTCTGGGATTAAAGTCATGCTCCATCTAAACAGTTCTATCTAAAGGATTCTTACTCTTAAGAGTATATAGGCCTGAGTTTCAATACAATTCTAAATTCTGCTAATAATAGTCACAAGAATGAGACCAAAAGACTAAAAATAAGGACAACAATAAACAAGAAAGTGTGGGCAAAGGTCAATGGCTTTTATTTATGGAAATATCATTTAAAAACTATTTTTTATATTCACCTAAAAAAAAATAATTGTTTTCTTTTTAAAAGATTTCAAGCTTCAGACTAAGGGCCGGAGAGGGAGTGCCACCTGGAGCCAGCCATTCCTCAGAGACCCTTCACTCCTATTCAAGGGAAATGGTGCTTAGATACAACTTGAGCCTTGGGAGTACTCATTGATTGTCAGTTGGACCTTACTGCTAAACTCTGATGAAGCTTTTGCACATCAAAAATGCTACAATTAGATGACTAACGGGAAAACCACAAAATCAAAGGGACTACCGAGTGTGTTTACATCCCGGTGTTTATAAACATAATTTAAGAACAAATTATCCTTGAGAGATGCTATTGAGCCAACATTTTACTCTTATGTGTATGAGTGCTTTTCCAGCAGTATGATGGTGCACCGTCTGAGTGTCCATAAAGCAAGACCCAGATAAATTCTTGATACATAAGTTGAGCCGCTGAGCATAATATAACTGTCACCTCATCGTGGTCATTACAGATACCTGTATAAGTTGGGGGAGGTGACTCAAACTCATGTCCTGGGCAGTAGTCTGAAAACTGTTGAGTCCTGCTTCCTAATGGCATTTCAAATCCATTTTATGGAAACCTCTTCCAAGAGAGGTTATGCCATAGTTCCCCTCTTAACCAAAAAGACACCTGAGCGCAAGTTTTTCTTTGTGCTTATAAATCATCATGACCTTAATTCTTCCCAGCTATTCAGAACCACCTGTGAAGATTTTGATGATGCCAAGATTTTTTCACTTGGACTGGTGGCAGTACAAATTCTTTCTGGGTCATTTCTCCTCGGACACTTTCAAGTGGCAGTTCCCTAACTAGATTAGGCTCCTTCCCCTTGCTCCTTGCTCAGGTGGTCTTTGTGATCTCTAAGCTCACTTTGCTCATCTCTCTCCTTTATCTCTGCTGCTCTGCCCTACCTTTCATTCCCAGTTCCATCTCTTTAGTTCAGGTAAGGTTAATCTCTTGCCCTGGCTCCTCCTCTCAGAACAATGGTCTGAGCAACTAATAGGCTGGGACAATTATAGGACTTTGTTTATTTTTCCCTTGTTACTGGAGTTTTAAAAGAAAGACCCTGGCTCCTATAGCCCCAGCAGGGTATCTGAATCACCTGCCACAATATACCAATTTAAATAATGCTGAAAAGCAACGGAGATTAAGTCAGTGTGGCATGTTGAGTGGGGGAACATACAAAAAGTTACAGTGACTTCGAGTTTTATCTTAAAGGCAGTGATATACGCTTTAAGTTTAAGTAGAGGGAGAGCTGAGTAAGACGAGCTTTGGTTGGAGGCAGAGAAGAGTGGCTTAGGTGATCATTATCTCAATTCTGGTTCTGCAGGGGGATTAGAATCAGTTCTCGTTGTCTGAAGGAGACAATCTGGTACCCTTAAGAAGATGCCTCTGCCTCCAGGGTAGTGCCTACACATCATAGATACTTTTTGCCTGTGGGATGTGACCTCTCCTTTGATGCACTACTGTTCCTAGATGACTTCAGGATTAGTACAGTGGCTCCTTACCTTTGTCAACGTCAGCCTTGAAGGAAAATGAGGTAGATTAGATCTCAAAGGGTTTTAGATAGACATTCCTGGAGTGAATAACAGAGCTACAGGCAGAAATTAAACAGGCTAAACAGTGGAAGGGACAGACACAAAGTAAAAATAGATATGCTAAACTTTCATCCTGAATTTAGTTGCCCTGTAAGACCAGGCAAGAAGCCCATCCCTTTTAGCAAAAGTGGCTTCTAACGAGTGTTCACTAACTGATATTACTGCCCCATCCTGCCTGCTACCCACACTCGAAAAACTGTTTCTTACCTCTGTTGGGTTTTCCTAGCTGTGTCAGGTGGAAAAGCATAGAAACAAAAGTTGCTTCTAAAATTTGTTATGGGTGTTTCTTTTTTTGTGCGCCCCTTTATAGTAATAACAGTCATTTTAAATCTTAAATTCGACCATTTCATTGTACTTCCCTAAATAATGTGACTTAGTCTCTTTTTTTTTCCCTTGCCCTTTTTTAGACCTAGAAGAAAGGTGATCACATCGTGATTGATGTTAGTGTGACGGAATTGAACAGTAAGTAAATAGGTGGATGGCACTGCACATAAACTGGAACTTAGGCAAGGTAAAAGAAACCGGAAGTGTGTTATGCAGCATGATATGCAAATGTGTCTCTTGGTCTGTTAGTTGAGAGGGGCTCAGGAGAGGTAGCATCCACTAGAACAAGTACCTAGCAGGAAGATACTGGATTTCCAGTGCTACCGTGGTTACAAGCAAGAAGATGCTTTCTAACCTTGTCTCCAATAAAAAGATTCAGGGATCCATGGGAAAATAGCTGGTTCTGGGAATATGGAAGAAACTATACAGGATGAGCTAGAGCATGTTTTACTTAGACAATAAGAAAATGCAGGACTGGAGATAGATTCCAGTGGGCAGAGTACTCAACTAGCCGGAAATTCAATCCCAGCCCTTTGTAAATTGGGTGCTATGCTGAAAAAAAAAAAAACCACACACACACACACACACAAAAAAAAAAAAAACAAAAACAAAAACAAAAACAAAAAAAAAATCCAGCATGTAGGAGGGGGAGGCAAGAGAATCAGAAAGTCAAAGTCACTCTTAGCTAAATGGTGAGTTTTAAATCAGCCTGGGTACATGAAATGTTGTCAGGAAGAAAGAAAGAGAAGGCATGGGAGAGGGGAAGAGTGGAAGAGAAGAATATTTAAGTAAATAAATCCACCATCTTACAAGGATCTGTCTAAGGAACACAGGCACCAACTGAGAGAGTTCCCAGTGGCTAAAGTTGAAAACATTTGAGTAGCAAATGGGAAGGAAGAAACCTCCCATGAAGAATTCTAAACAGTTGATGGTGTAGAGCCTCTGAAGGTACAGGAGCATGGCCCTCCGGCCCTTAATGTGGGCTGTGCATGCTTCCCCCATAGAGTGTGGTACAGAAGCGAAACAGAAAAGGGCAACTTAAATGTGATAGAACAGGCAGAGTGTACTGTAGGGCAAGTGAACAATGAGGTATGTAGCCTTCATACAGTAGAGGAGAATGATGCTTAGACCCTATGACTTCCCTCTCTGGGATCAAATCGAGTTTTCAGAATTATTATACCATTAATATAATATTTATAATAATAAATCATATTCCAAATAGTAGGCTATGCCACAAAATCCCTAACAAATAATCCTCAGAATTCTCAAGGCCACCAAAAACACCGGAAAACTCAGAAGTTAGCACACTCCAGAAGAGGCTACAGAGACAAGACCCAAAAATGAAATAAAGAAAAACAAAGACAAAAAGAAAAACAAAATAAGGTAATGATCTAGGCAGGATGGTGCTAGAACACAGTAAGAAATCAGCAGATGGCTCTGCAGTTAAGAAGCCTTGCTGCTCTTCCAGGGGCTCTAAGTTCTTAGCATCCACATCCAGGCAGCTAACAACCATCTGTAGCTAACTACTCCAGAGGACCCAGCATCTTCTTCTGCACACACCTATACACACAGGCACACACATATATACATACACAATTTAAAATAATGAAAATATATATGTTTGGGGGGCTTGGTTTTGTTTTTAATCATTTCTTTGTTTGTTGAGATTATAATATATCATTTTCTCCTTTTCTCTTTCCTCCTTGTCTTAGTTAGGGTTTCACTGCTATGAAGAGACACTAAGTCCAAGGCAATTCTTAGAAGCAACAGTATTTACTTGGGGCTGGCTGACAGGTTCAGAAGTTCAGTCCATTATCATCATAGCAGGAAGCATAGCAGTATTCAGGCAGGCATGGCACTAGAAGAACTGAGAGGTCTTGTTCCAAAGGCAAGCAGGAGGAGACTGTCTTCCAGACAGCTAGGAGGAGGGTCTCAAAGCCTACCCCAACAGTGACACACTTCCTCCAACAAGGCCACTCCTCTTAATCCTGCCACTCCTTGGGACAAGTATATTCAAACCACCACATTCCACTCGCTGGCTCCCATGGGCTTCTTCAAACACATGAGTCTATGGGGGCCATACCTGTCTACAGAATAATGCAAAGTATATTTAGTCCAACTTTTAAAATCCCCATAGTCTATCACAGTCTCATCATTGTTTAAAAGTCCAAAGTTCAAAGTCTTTTCTGAGGTTCATGAATCTTTTAACTGTAATCCTCTATAAAATCAAAATAAACAAAGCAGATCATATACTTGCAACATACTTCCAGATCATATACTTCCAGCACAGGACATACAAACATCATAGCAAGGAAATACTAGATCAAAGCAAGACCAAAAACCAAACTCCAAACTCTGAGTCTCTGTGACCAATGTCAAAGAGTTCTTCAGATCTCCAACCCCTTTCATGCTTGTAGACTGCTGTTAGCAGATCTGGCATTTAGCAGCAACACACTCCTTTCTCTTTGGTTATTTCTACTCCCTGTTAGCAGCTGTCCTCAGCAGATATCCCAGGGCTCTGGCATCTCTAAGATCTTGGGTTTGCCAAGGCAACTTCAGCTTTCAGCTTCTTGCTCCAATGTCTGGGATCCACACATGATCTTCTGGGCTCCTACAAAGGGAGCTCGGTTCATGTCTCCAGCTCTGCCCTCTGTAGCACTCTAACTTCTGGTTGACTCTGTTCTACTGCTGCTGCTGTTCTTGGTAATCATCCCATAATACTAGCATCTCCAATTTCATGAAGTCTTCTGCTGCAACTAGGCTTCATCAATAGCCTCTCATAGGCTCTCTTCATGATGCATGACCCCTTCAGTTCTGGGCCTTCAACTGAGGCTGCACCTTTACCAGTGGCTTTCCCTGGCCCCTCACAGTGCCAAGCTTCTGCTCTGCATGACTCCTTTATGCCTTCAAAACCAGTATTATGTGGGTGATTCTTACACATTACCAAGTGGAGCATGAGGTACAGCCTTGGCTATCTCTGGAACACAACTCCTAATGCTCTCAGAAAACACTCCCCAGAAAATTTCACCTCAGTAATCTTGGTCTCTTCTTAATCACCATTAATTTCTTAGCTCTGGCTAACCAGCATCAATTGTCCCAGTAGTCCCTTCTATTCTTGACTCTAAAGCCAGAGCCACATGGCCAAAACTACTGAGTTCTGCTGCTTGCTGGAGCTGGACCATAGTCATCTTGTTTTATTACATTATCATCAGCTTTCTGCTTTCCAACTTCTTCACTGCCTAAGTTTGGCTGTCCTGGAACTTGCTTTGTATATTGACTTTGAACTCAGAGATCTGCATGGCTCTGTCTCCTGAATACTGGGGTTAAAGGTGTGCACTACCATGCTTGGACTTAAGCTTTTTTTTTTTCACCTAGAACTTGTCCTGTCCCAGTCTGGCCTTGAACTCAGCAATCTGCTTGCCTTTGTCTCCTGAGATTAAAGGTATCTACTAGCATGCTTGGGCCAAGGCTTTTCATAGCCACTCTTTCTCAAGATCCAGATCAAAAGCCTGTCTCAAGATCTGGATACCCTCCATTTCTGGATAGTAGTTCATTCCAGATTAAAAGTCCAAATGAAAACAATAAAGAGGTAATAACACCTAATGTGACATAACTATCCATGTTCAACTGCAAACACATAAATAAGCTTAGCTAGGTGAATCTTGCCCCAAGGTCACCATTCCTTTAATCTGTTTATTTCCTTGAACACAGGATTTAGCTCTATTTCACTTCCTGGTGCCTCTTTAATACTTTAACCATACATTTTGTATTTTTTTTCTTTTTAAGCTTGCTACACTTTATCAAAACACACTTTATGAGAGTAAACCAGAGGACGAAGCCCACGCTGGACTTTTCTGAGACTTCCTTTGTCAATGCAATTAATCTGATTCTCTACCCAGCCTTAGCCTCAGGCAGACTCTTCAGACAAGGGCAAAAAGCAGCTACTTTCTTCACCAAAATATCACAAGAACAGTCTCTAGGCCACATACTGAAATTCTTCTCCTCTGAAACTACTTAAGCTCAGTCCCCATAGTTCAGATCACCCTCAGCACCAATGGCTTCCATATTCCTACTAGGATGACCCATTAATCTCCACTTAAAGTTTTACACTGCTTCCCAAATCCAAAGACTCCAAACCCACATTCCTCCAAAGAAAACCATGATCAGGCCTATCACAGCAATCCCCTACTCCTAATTCCAACTCCTGCCTTAGTTAGGGTTTCACTTCTGTGAAGAGACACCATGACCAAGGCAACTCTTATAAGCAACAACATTTGACTGGGTCTGGCTCATAGGTTCAGAAGTCCCATCCATTATCATCGTGGCAGGAAGCATGGCAGTGTTCAGGCAGGCATGGTCCTGGAGGAGCTGAGAGCTCTACATCTTCATCTAAAGGCAAACAGGAGGAGACTGTCTTTTAGGCAGCTAGGTGGAGGGTCTCAAAGCCCACCCCCTCAGTGACACACTTCCTCCAACAAGACCACACCTACTCCAACAAAGCCACAACTCCTAATAGTGCCACTCTCTGGGTCAAGCATATTCAAACCACCACATTCCCTTCAAACTCTTCCATATATCTCTCCTAGATATATTGTATTTTTCATTAATTATTGTTATATGTTGTGTGTGTGTGTTCTAAAACACATAAATACAACCTGCTTAGTCTGTAGAATGTTATATGTATGTTTTCAGAGCTGACCTTTTTCTATTACAGAGACAATTGTTATGTTCTTCCCTGGGGAAGGCTATTTGTACAAATCTCAGCATTCCTTAGCTGTTTATGGTTCTTTGTGTAGGTTGAGGCTTCCTGAGCTTTCTTCTTTCCTTATTAGCCTGTCCATTGATGCTATCCTTGTCCTGCTCATGTTCAGGCAGCCATGTTATTGAGACTTTATGGGTGTAGCTTGTGACATGATGTTCTTAGGAGGTACAATCTCACATCAAACTTCCTTTCCAATGGCTCTTACAGTCTTTGCCCAATCTCTCCTGGAGGAACTCCTGAGCCTTAAGTGCTAGAGATGTGTTATAAATATATCCACTGGGACTAAGCTCCACAACTCTGCATTTTGATTTTTTTGTGGCTTTCTGTAACTGTCTCTATCTGTTGCAAAAAGAAGTTTCCTTGATGAGAAGAGAAGATACATTTATCTGTGGGCATAAGGACAAATATTTAGAATGTAGTTAGCGATTGTGCAAGTTTACTGAAGTGGCAGTTGTCACTTCTCCAATATTTATGAATTCACTAACCCTGGGAAGTTGGGAAAATTTCCATTATCAGGTGTGATTTTTTACTTGTTAATCAGGTCTTAAGTACAACTAGACAGCTGTTGGTAACTACCAAGGTATGCATGTGACTGTACCCTTACGGTTACCGTGCCATGCTGGTGGTTGGTGTGGTTCATAGGTGTCATCATAGTTGGGTAAGACCATTGGTTGCTTCCTTCCTTTGGAAGCTTGCATGCTGCCTTCTGGTATCTTGAGAGCTAGTGATCAGAGAGGAGGCATTTAGGTCAGTTCCAGCTCAAGGGCCTCTGGGCCTTGTATGTGAAATGCATGGAAATTCAGCTAAGGAATCACAATCCACACACTTTAATTAATGTTGATACAGGGCTGGAAAGATGACTCAGCCAGTAAGGTTATTACCTGCTTTTCTAGGTGACCACAATTTGGTTTCTAGCACTACTGCAGGCTTCTTACAAGCTCCTGTACCACCAGCTTCAGCAGATCCAGAACCTTCTTCCAAACTACATAGGCACCAAACTAAAAAGTGCTCTTCCCTCTCTCATGTACACACACAAACATACTTACACACACACACCTTCATACACACCTACATACCTATATACACATAAATACTCACATGCCTATATACACATATACACTCACACACATGCACACTTACAAAACTATACACACTCATGCACACTCACACACACACATATACCTTAAAATATTTTTTTAATCTTAAAAGAAAGAAGAAAGAAAAGTGTTAGACACAGTTTGACCCTCCTTAGCTCAAAATAATAGAGCACATTCACAAAAGAATAAAAGAGTGACAAACATGCTCAGGTTCTGTACAAAGTTCAAACTGAAAATAAGGGACAGGACACTTTGAATATACATTAATAAGCAGTTTGCCCCTAAAATACATACATATATGTGCTAATAGTAAAAATGTTTAGACAATTATCCAAGTGAATTGTATTACTATCATTTTTTATTTGATTGATTATTACTTTTTACTATCATGATCTGAAAAACATCTACCAGTTGTTTCTTTCTCTCTTTGACCCACATTCTCTGCAGAAGTACATACAGGTTTTTCTCTAAGAATCCTCGCTACACATTCAAGTCCTGCAGCAGCCGGCTCTCCTCTGCAGAGGGTGAGCATCAGCTTCTTGAGTAGCAATGATGGATTCCTTCTCTTCAACTCTTCCCTCTCTTTGTGATCACTACCTCACCGGCGTGCTTACTACTGGCTGCTAAGAGAAGCAGGCACCTTCATGTGTAAGCTCACTAAATGCTTAAGAAACAATGGTTCAAGGTCAGAAACAAACTCATTGTTTAAAAAAGATGAATATTTAATGTAGGGTCTCGAGTGACCAAAGCTACTATTTTTGCATCATTTTACGGACTTGATTCCTGGTGCTGGGGAAACGAATGTTGGTACAGTGTTTGCCACTCAACCATAAGGACCTGGGTTCAAATCCCCAGTGTATATTTAGAAGCTGAGTGCAGCTCCATATCTGTAACCTCTGTGTTAAGGAGGCAGAGATAGGAAGATCCCCAGAGCTTGATGGCTAGCAATAATGAGCTCCGAGTTCATCAAGAGACATAGTCTCAAAAGATAGCATGTCAGTGACTAAGGAAGTCATTGACGTTAACCTCTGCTTTCCACATCCATGTTACACAAGCATACACATGTAGCAGCATGAACAAATGTCCACAATCTCTCTCTCTCTCTCTCTCTCTCTCTCTCTCTCTCTCTCTCTCTCTCTCTCTCTCACACACACACACACACACACACACACACACACGAGTTAAAAATAAAAGACTGAGTCCTCGTGTTATTTGTTCATCCTCAAGCATTCTATACACGCGGCATTTTCTGTAGACATCCTACATATTAAAAACACACATCTTTAGTAACCTGTTATTTTCTTTTCTTAATTTAAAAAAACATGGCTCAGTTACCTTGATAGTTTCTTTCTTTACCTAAGCATGGTGTTGCACACCTGTAATTCCAACGTTAGTAAGAATATGACAGGGCTGTCATAGCCTGAGGTCGGTCTGGTCTACAGAGCCAAGTCCTTCCCCAGGAAGGCAGGAGGTAAGTTACAGAGGGGAGGAAGAGGAAAAATGGGAGGGCAAAATATGGAGGGGGAAGAGAAAAGAGGAAGGGAGAGGGGGAAGAGGGAGGAGAGATTAAAGAAGGAAGTGTCGAGAAAGGAAAGAAACTCTTGATCTCTGGTTCGAATTCAAATTTCTTTTCTTTTTTCTTTTGTCATTTATTTATTTATTTATTTATTTATTTTAATCAAACCGTAATTTTTACTTTTTCACGCAGGGGTTGTAAACACAAAAAGACAAGATGTGGGGAAGGGGATGACGCAGGAGCGTAGGTGTTCAGGGGGAGTACAGATATCTTCCAGAACAGAGTATGGGCTGGGTGAAGGTTCAGGGAACATGTCACTATGACTTTGTCTATGAATCACTTGTTTCTTATCTAAGCTGTTACTATCCACCAAGGTTACCTATCCACAAGATCTATGGCTATTAGTTCTTATCCAGGCTGGTAAGTTTCCACCAAAGCTGACTGTTTACAGTATCATATAGCTGTCTGTTTCAGTGTTTTTCTACAGAGACCAAGGCGTTGTGTTAACAGGCTGACTTAGGCCTATGGCTGATTTTAGGCCTTCAGTGTATAAGGAAGGCTGACCCTGACATCTCTTCCCTTCTCCAAGTGTAGAAGGACTGTGGCAATTCCAATCTTGCAAAGGCGGGGATAGAGGCCTGACCTCCAGTAATTAAAGGGGACCTTGTAATGGTTGTGGTCCTCCTGTCATTGTTCAGTGAGGCATGAAAACCATACCTGTCCCAATGTCTTTTTGCTGGAGAGGGGATCCTTTTTTTTTTTTTTTTTTTTTTGGTTTTTTGGTTTTTTCGAGACAGGTTTCTCTGTATAGCCTTGGCTGTCCTGGAACTCACTCTGTAGACCAGGCTGGCCTCAAACTCAGAAATCCGCCTGCCTCTGCCTCCCAAGTGCTGGGATTAAAGGCATGCACCACCACTGCCCGGCGAGGGGATACTTTTGACATCAACCCCTATGCAGTCAGGTTTGTTCGTCAGAGAACCCAGAAGGATATTTTAAATTTTTATTTATATTCCCTTGCAGTGCTTAGGCTTAGCCTTAAAGCCTAAACAATAATTTAAATCACCAGTCAGACAGGGTTCTGGGTGGCCCCTCTCTGTTTGGTCTAGGGGCAGAAGTCCCCTCTTTTAGGTTGGGTGGAGATGGGGTTTTGGGAACACCCTGAATAGAGTAACAACCTCATCTTGTGGTCTTCAATAGCTAACTTATGATAATGTATCTAAATAGGTTTTGCTGTCAAAATTATCTATCTGTTGTTTCACAAAATTAGTCAGCCTATTTAAGATCAAGGGACCAAAAGAAATAAGCAGAAGTAGCCCAATTATCGGTCCCAAAATGGAAGGAAGTAGGGTTGACAATCATGAAGGGGTTGAAAACCAATTCTTGTATCAGCTCTCCTCTCTCTCTCTCTCTCTCTCTCTGTCTTTTCTCAAGGCCTTCTCTGACCTTTTTCATGTTCTCTTTAACCATTCCTGTCTTTTCTATGTAAAAAGCAACATTCTTTCTTTAAGGGCTGTACACAGTCTAGAGCTGTACACAGTCTTTTCTATTGTAAAAGAATAAATCAAGTCCAATAAAGTCCTTTGTAATTTTTGGAGATCTCTTCTGACAGAGAAACAAAAGATTTCTTCAGATTGGTGATGTCAATCTCTAGCTGTTAGATGTTCTTGTCAATGGCCCATCGAAGGTCTCAGTAGTGTAAGTCCAGAGGCCAGCATCAGGATTAGAACTTCCAACAGCAAACACCACAGGTGATTCATTTTTACCTGGAAAGGAAAAAGAAGGGAATTCTCAGGGAGATTTCTCTTCCCTGGATGTCAATTGTTATTCATCTTATTTATAATTGGGCCTGGCTTTGTGGGGGTATCTATTTATTTCATTAATCTTTTTGGCAGCCATTTAGCTGTGCCTTCTATGGAATCAAACAGGCATATCAATCCTCGGTCCCATATGAGAACTGGGTCCGGGCCATTCCATTTAAAGGTAAGAGGGTCCTCCCACATAACTGTGGCATAGCTTTTACTGGTCTCAGCATGCCAAATGCAATCAGCAGCAGCTTGGTCATGAGCTTTTAGATTTAGAAAATTAAAAACGAACAAGGCATGATGGAGAGTACTTCTTGGAGACTTCTTCTGGGGGTATAGTTCCCCTCTTTTGTTTTAGAAGCCAATTTTTCAGAGTTCTTGTAAAACCAGGAGAGAAGCTCCAGTAGCTGACCCCCCCCATACTCAGAGTTATTACGGTATTATATTAAAGTTTTATAATATCTGTTTTATAATATCTTGTCTTTGAGGATTATAAAAAATTCCAGTAATATGGGTAATACTAAACATCTCAAATGTCTGACTGTAACAGTGAGTTTTGTTTATCTTAATCTGATATGGAACACCAAGCAAAAAAAGGTATATAGGCAATAACTAATTATATTTTTAATTGTTTCTCTTGTTAAAGTAATTGTAACTAGAAAGCCCGAAAAGGTGTCAAATCACATATACATATTTTAATTTTTTAAATGAAAAATGAGTAACATCCACTTATCATAATTGATTAGGTATCAGTCTTCAAGTATTAACACTATTATGAAAAAATTGAGGACACTAAAAACAAATTTTGTAATTTGACCTATATACTCTCTAAAAATGTCAAATTGTTGTCTCAGGCTATTATTATTAAACATAGATCTATAAAAATGTACTATCTTGTAGTGATGTTATATAATAGATGACTTTTTAAATCTTAATAATGATCTTATAAAAATGTTTAAAATTATATCCATGATTATTAAGCTCTTTTATAAAGAGACTGTTACTAGGCCTTTTTCTGATACTCAAAAACTGTAATAAGAATTTTGTCAGTCTCTCAGATAACATCAGTTAATTGTTCCTACACAAATAACCAGACTTTTACTCAGAGCACATTTCAGGAGGTTATAAACAATTTGTCAAAGGTCAATGAAAAGGGAACCAACAATTTATCATAGGTGTGAGGATAGAAAATCAAATATTGTCTGGGCTTATCTACACAAATCTTCACTAATAACCCAGTTATAGTTCTGTGGCTATCTTCTTTTGGATTTGTTGGAAGAGGAGTTCTTTCTTGCTCTTTCTAGGGTATAATTTCCATCCTTGTATTGGAGCTTTCCTGCTATTATCCTTTGTAATGCTGGGTTTATGAAAAGATATTGCGTAAATTTAGTTTTGTCATGGAATATCTTGGTTTCTCCCTCTATGGTAATTGAGAGTTTTGCTGGGTATAGTAGCCTGGGCTGGCATTAGTGTTCTCTTAGGGTCTGTATAACATCTGCCCAGGATCTTCTCGCTTTTATAGTATCTGGTGAGAAGTCTGGTGTAATTCTGATAGGTCTGCCTTTATATGTTACTTGGCCCTTTTCCCTTACTGCATTTAATATTCTTTCTTTGTTTTGTGCATTTGGTGTTTTGATTATTATGTGATGGGAGGTATTTCTTTTCTGGCCTAGTCTATTTGGTGTTCTGTAGGCTTCTTGTATGTTTATGGGCATTTCTTTTTTTAGGTTAGGGAACTTTTCTTCTATAATTTTGTTGAAGATATTTATTGGCCTTTTAAGTTGGGAATCTTCACTCTCTTCTATACCTATTATCCTTAGGTTTGCTCTTCTCATTTTGTCCTTGATTTCCTGGATGTTTTGTGTTAAGAACTTTTTGCATTTTGCATTTTCTTTGACAGTTGTGTCAATATTTTCTATGGTATCTTCTGCACCTAAGATTCTCTCTTCTATCTCTTGTATTCTGTTGGTGATGCTTACATCTATGACTCCTGATTTCTTTCCTAGGTTTTCTGTCTCCAGGGTAGTCTCCCTTTGTGATTTCTTTATTGTTTCTACTTCCATTTTTATGTCCTGGATGGTTTTGTTCAATTCCTTCACCTGTTTTGTTGTGTTCTCTTGAAATTCTTTAAGGGATTTTTGTGTTTCCTCTTTAAGGGCTTCAACCTGTTTGCCTGTGTTCTCCTCAACTTCTTTGAGAGTGTTATTTATGTCCTTCTTAAAGTCCTCTATCATCATCATTAGAACTGATTTTAGATCTGATTCTTGCTTTCCTGGTGATATGGGGAATTCAGGACTTTCTAGTGTGGAAGAACTAGGTTCTGATAATGCCAAGTACCCTGGGTTGCTGATGCTTATGTTCTTGCACTTGCCTTTCACCATCTGGATTTCCTTAGTGCTACCTGCCCTGTCTCTGACTGGAGCCTATCTTTTCTATTATCTTGGTTGTGTCAGAACTGTGTGGGGTGGGTGTTGCTACTGGGGTTAGAGCTGAGGCCCAAGATCTGCTTGGTGCTCAGGCCCAGACTGGAAGGCACCAGTGCTCTAGGCTAGGAGTGAATTCCTGGGTCCCAGTGGGTCCCACTTACTCCTTGTTTGGGGCCGGTGTTGCTGTCCCCTTACTGCCCAAGTTAGAGCTCCTGGGAGACCCTCTTCCTCTGGGTTCTGAGAGATTGGGTGCAGAGCTGCCTCCCGGGATCTGCTGAGTCCTGAATTCAAATTTCAATCAAGATTTTATCTACGTTTTGAAATAATCAGTTTAGGTTACAGGAATTTTACAGAGTGAATTCTAAAGTCGGACGCTAGATGGCAATGTCTGTAAACTACACTCTTTCCTGGGACTTGGTGTCTGATAGTGGCAAATGTGACTGTTTAGGTTTCCTATGGGAATGGCTCATTTGTGCTTTGTTTTGGTTCCAGTGGAGTATAAAAATGTGTGATTATTTAGACTCTTAAGCCTTTTTATGTTGTTTCTTAAAAATCGAATAATTTTTTGAGACAAGGTTTTCTCTCTGTGGGTAACACAGGCTGGTCTAGAGCTCACTGGTGTACAGACTACTCCAGGCTAGTCTGGAGCTCATGGTATAAACCAGGTTGTCCTTGAACTCACAGCAATCCTCCCACCTCAGACTCCCAAGTGCAAGGATTACAAGTATAGACCACCAAACCTAGAAAAAAAATTAATTTTTTGATTAGCCTACAAAGGAACCTTACAGGGCTTCATTTTTAAAAGTAAATTTTTCTTACATTTTGTATGATCATTAATTTTCAAACTTAAATATTTTCTGATGCTCTCTTGAAATAAATGTAATTCATGGCCCTTTAAATAAATTTAGAATGTTTTGAAATAACTAAACCTTTTTAATTTGAAATCACAGAGGCACAGAAGTGAAATCATAAGAGGCAAAAGACATGCCTCTCCTAATTTAATATATTATACTACAAGAGTTTGAACAGAGTGAGTAGAAAATAAAGTGGGATACATCTTTGAAACATAATTATTCTAAACACACACACCTTTAATTGCAGACCTCTAGAGGCTGAGACAGAAGGACATCAGAGCAAGGCCAGCCTAGGCTAGGCAGTAAGACCCTGTGTCAGCAAATAATGAAGTAATAAAGTCACGGTTCTATGAATCTTCTGTCTACTTTTTTTAGGAAAATAAACTGTCACCTGGCGTTTAATTCATAGTAAACAAGTAATCAATTAAAGAAAACATATTTTATAATAGTTAAAGCAAAGAGTTTCTGATATGAACTATAAGCCAGCCCCAATTAAATGTTTACCTTTATAAGAATTGCCTTGGTCATGGTGTCTCTTCACTTTAGCCTCAGGCAGATAAGGGCAAAAAGCAGCCACATTCTTCACCAAAATATTACAAAAACTGTCTCTAGGCCACATACTAAAATTATTCTTCTCTGAAACTCCTAGACCCAGGCTTCCACAGTTCAAATCAGCCTTAGCACCAATGTCTTCCATATTCCTACTGGAATGGTCCAGTAAGCCTCACTTTAAGCAGTCTACTCTTTTCCAAATCCAAAGTACCAAAATCTACATTCTTCTAAACAAAAACATGATCAGGCCTATCATAGCAATACCTCAGTCCCTGGTACCAACTTCTGTCTTAGTGTTTCCATCACTATGAAGAGACACCATGACCAAGGCAAACATTTAATTGGAGCTAGCGTGCAGGGTCAGAGGTTCAGTCCAGTATCATCGTGGCAGGAAGCACAGCAGCATCCAGACAGGCATGGCGATTAAGAAGCTGAGAGTTCTCCATCTTCATCCAAAGGAAACCAGGAGCAGACCGGTTTTTAGGTAGCTAGAAGGGTCTCAAAGCCCACCTCTACTATACCCACACCTACTCCAACAAGGCCACACCTCCTATTAATGGCACTCCCTGGACCAAGCATGTTCAAACCACCACACTACCAAAAGCAATCTATAGTTCTAATGAAATTCCCATCAAAATTCCAACACAATTCTTTACAGACCTTGAAAGAACAATACTCAACTTCATATGGAAAAATAAAAACAAACAAACTACAAGATAGCTAGAAACAATCTGTACACTAAAAGAACTTCTGAAGGTATCATCATCCCTGATCTCAAGCTGTACTACAGAACAATAGTCATAAAACCACATGGTATTGGTATAAAAGCAAACAGGTTGATCAGAGAAACAGAATTGAAGAACAAAAAGTAAATACATGGGCTGGAGAGATGGCTCAGTGGTTAAGAGCACTGACTGCTCTTCCAGAGGTCCTGAGTTCAATTCCCAGCAACCACATGGTGGCTCACAACCATCTGTTATGGGATCTAATGCCTCTTCTGATGTATCTGAAGACAGCTACAATGTACTCATATAAATAAAATAAATAAATCTTTAAAAAAAAAAGTAAATACACACACCTATGGACACTTGATTGTTGACAAAAATGCCAAAACTATACAATGGTAAAAAGAAAGCACCTTCAATAAACAGCTGGATTGTGGTGTTGGTCTAACTAGATGTCTCCATGTAGAAGAATGTACATAGAACCATATTATCTCCCTGCACAAAACTCAAATCCAAGTGGATCAAAGACTGCAATATAAAGCCAATTACACAAAATCTAGTTGAAGAAAAAGTGAAGAAGAACCTTAAATGCATTGGTACAGGAGACAATCTCCTGAACAGAACACCAACAGCTCAGGCACAAAGATCAACAATTAATAAATGGGACCTCATGAAACAGAAAATCTTCTATAGGCAAAGGACAAAACACCAGCCTACAGAATTGGAAAATATTTTCACCAACCCTCCATCTGACAGAGGGCTGATACCTAAAATATATTCAAAAACTAGACATCAACAAACCAAATAACCCAAATGAAAAATGGGGTAGAGATCTAAACAGAATTCTGGATGGAGGAATCTCTAATGTCGGACAAGCAAATCAAATGCAACTCTGAGATTTCATCTTTCACCCATCAGAATGACTAAGATCAAAACTTAAGGAGCAGCTCATGTTGGCAAGGATGTAGAGCAAAGGGAACACTCCTCCATTGCTGCTGGGAATGCAGCCACTTTGGAAATCAATCTGGCAGTTTCTCAGAAAATTGGAACTAGTTTTACCTTAAGGCCCAGCTATTACTACTCCTGGGCATATACTCAAAAGAAACTCCACCATACATAACACAAGGACACTTGCTCAACTATGTCCGTAGCAGTTTTATTCGTAATAGCCAGAAACTGGAAACAACCTAGATGTCTCTCAACCGAAGAATGGATTAGAGTAGAACATTTATACAATGACATATTACTCGGCCATTAAAAAAACAATGACATCATGATATTTGCAGGCAAATGGATGGAACCAGAAAAAGAAATCATCATGAATAAGGTAATCCAGACCCAGAAAGACAAACATGGTAGGTACTCACTTATAAGTGGGTATTAATCATAAAGTACAGAATAACCATGCTACAAACCACAGACCCATAGAAGCTAACTAACAGGGAGGGCCTAAGGCTGGAGGAAGAGGGGTACTTCAATCTCACTGAGGAAGGGAAATAGATTAGGCACCAGGGGTGGATGGATGGAAGGGACTGGGTGGAAGAGGGGGTGGCAGTGGGAACGAGGGGGTTGAGGTGAGGGAAGGACAGAGGGAGAGAGTATTGAGAGAGACAGCTGGATTGTGGTAGGCATCTCTTGGATGAGCTAGAAACCTAGGACAATAGAAACTCCCAGGACTCTATGAGGGTGATGTTAACTAAGACTCCTAGCAATGGGGGATATGGAGCCTGAACCAGCATCTTCTGTAACCAGGCAAGACTACCAATAAAGGGATGGGGACACCAACCCAGTCACAAAACCTTCAACGCACAATTTGTCCTGCCTATAAGATGTACAAGGGTAAAGATGGAACAGACTTTGAGGGATGGGCCAACCGTTGGCCCAGCTTGAGACCCATGCCAAGAGAAGGAGCCCACTGCTGACACTATTAATGATATTCTGCCATGTTTGCAGACAGGAGCCTAGTATACCTATCATCAGAGAGGCTTCATCCAGCAACCAATGGAAACTGAGGCAGAGACCCAGAGCCAAATATTAGATGGATCTTAGGAAATCCTGCAAAAGATGGGGGAGGAAGGATTGAAGGAGCCAGAGGGGTCAAGGACACCACAAGAAAACCTACAGAATTAACAAACCTAGGTCCATAGGGGCACATAGAGACTGAACTGTCAACCAGAGAACATACATGGACCTAGGCCCTTTGCACATATGTAACAGATGTGCAGCTTGGTCTTCTTCATGTTCCTAACAGCAGGAACAGTGGCTGCCTCTGACGACATTGCCTGCCTTTAGATCCCTTTCCCATAACTGGGCTGCCTTGTCTAGCCTCAATAGAAAATGTACCTAGTCTTACTGCAACTTGATATGCCAAGGCTGGTTGATATCCCTGGAAGGCCTCCCCTTTTCCTCAAGTGGAGGTGGGGGAGAGGGAGGGACTTAGGGAGAGGAGAAAGGGGAAGCTGTGATTGTGATGTAAATAAATAACTTAATCAATTAAACGAATAAAAAGATACTTCAGTCTCCGTGAGTCCCTATAGCCTTGCTTAGTTAATTCTGTGGGTGTGTCCTTGTGGTGTCCTAGGCTGCTGGCTCCTGTAATCCTTCTTCCCCATCTTCTGCAGGATTCCCTGGCTCTGCCTAGTGTTTGGCTATGGTTCTCTGCATCCGTTCCCATCAGTTGCTGGATGAAGCCTCTCAGAGGACAACTGGACTAGGCACTGATCTATGAGGATAGCTGAACAGCATTAGCAGTCATTTCGATTTCTCCCCTAGTCATATTTGGTTCTATTCTGGGTCTCTGGCCTGTCCAGCCTCTGGTTCCTGGCCATTTAGACAGTGTCAGGCATGGGCTCCCTCCCTCTCATGGCGTAGGCCTGAAGCTGGACCAGTTGACTACTCTCACTAGGTTTGAGCCACTGTCACTCCAGCATATCTTGTAAGCAAGACAGATTGTAGGTCCTTTGTGGCTGAGCTGGTGTCCCAGTCCCATCCTGTATGGGTCAGCTAGGTCCTCTGCATTATGGTTGTATCACTGGGTATTCTTGTGGGACTCCCAACAGTGGGACTAGGGTTATCTCTGACTCTTTTGCCTCCTCTTAAGATTTTTTTCTTCCTACAGAGTTACCCCGTTCAATCTTGATATGAGGGTTTGTGCCTTGTCTTATTGTAATTTGTTATGCCATGTTCAGTTGATATCCCTGGGAGGCCTGCTCTTTCTTTCTTTCTTTCTTTCTTTCTTTCTTTCTTTCTTTCTTTCTTTTTAAGGGAGACAGAGGATGAGTAGATTTGGGGAAGAGGGGAGGAGGGAGAGGAGCGGAAGGAGTGGAGAAAATTTTTTAAAAATATCCAGGCTTGTTTTTATTTATTTTTTATTGAATATTTTCTTTACATTTCAGATGTTATCCCCTTTCTCCATTTCCCTCTCCACCCAGAAACCCCTATCCCATGCCCCCTCCTCCTGCTTCTATGAGGATGTGCCCCCACCAACCCACTCACTCCCATATCCCCACCCTCGAATTCCCCCACACTGGGGCATCCAGAGGGACCAAGGATCTCCTTTCCCACCTATGCCCTACAAGGCCATCCTCCCCTACATATACAGCTGGAGCCATGGGTCCCTCCCTATGTGCTCCAAGGCTGGTGGTTTAGACCCTGGTAGCTCTAGTTGGTTGGTATTGTTGCTCTCCCCATAGGGCCACAAACCCTTTCAGTTCCTTCAGTCTTCTTTCTAATTCCTCCATTGGGAACCCCATAATCAGTTCAATGGTTAGCTGTGAGCATCTACCTCTGTATATGTCAGGCTCTGGCAGAGCCACTCAGGAGACAGCTATATCAGGCTCCTGTCAGCATGCACTTCCTGGCATCCACATCAGCATCTACCTTTGGTGACTGCACCTGGGATGGATACCCAGGTGGAATGGTCTCCAGACAGCCCCTCCTTCAGTTTCTGTCCCATAGTTTGTCTCCATATTTGTTCCCTTGAGTATTTTGTTACTCCTTCTAAGAAGGACCGAAGCACCCACACTTGGTCTTCCTTCTTCATGAGCTTCATGTGGTCTGTGAGTTGAATCTTGGGTATTGTGAGCTTTGGGGCTAATATCCAATTATCAGTTGAGTGCATACCATACCAGTATGTTCTTTTGTGATTGGGTTACCTTACTCAGGATATTTTCTAGTTCCATCCATTTGCCTAAGAATTTCACAAATTCATTGTTTTTAATAGCTGAGTAATATTCTATTATGTAAATGTACTACATTTTCTGTATCCATTTCTCTGTTGAAGGACATCTGGATTCTTTCCAGCTTCTGGCTACTATAAATAAGGCTGCTATGAACATAGTGGAGCATATGTTCTTGTTGTATGTTGGAGCATCTTCTGGGTATATTCCCAGGAGTGGTGTAGCTGGGTCCTCAGGTAATGCTATGTCCGATTTTCTGAGGAACCACCAGACTGATTTCCAGAGTGGTTGTACCAGCTTGCAATCCCACCAACAATGGAAGAGTGTTCCTCTTTCTCCACATCCTCACCAACATCTGCTGTCACCTGAGTTTTTGATCTTAGCCATTCTGACTGGTGTGAGGTGGTATCTCAGGGTTGTCTTGATTTGCATTTTCCTGATGACTAAGGATGTTGAACATTTCTTAAGGTGCTTCTTGGCCATTTGAGTTTCCTCAGAATTCTTTGTTTAGCTCTGTACCCCATTTTTAATAGGGTTATTTGGTTGTCTGGAGTCTAATTTGTTGAGTTCTTTGTACATATTGGATATTAGCCCTCTATGGGATGTAGGATTGGTAATGATCTTTTCCTAATCTGTTGGTTGCAGGCTTTGTTGTTTTTACAGACAAGAAAAAAGTAGAACAAAGACAAAAGCTTGGAAAGAAAAGGAACTTTTTGTTGTTTTTGGAGACAGGGTCTCTCTGTGTAGACCAGGTCTGCCTCCCAAGTGCTGGGATTAAAGGCTTGTACCACCATGCCCTACAAGAATGTTATTATTTCACTTGGAGATGATAGCTCATATAAATATCCTAACCTTAAGGAATAGAGACATTTCCCATATAGTCGATACACAAAATTGTTGCATTTGTAAAAAAAAAAAAAAAAAAAAAAAATGTAGTAGGTATGCTAAACATTTATCTGATGTAATGACATGGATGGCATAATTTAAATAGTGATCCCATTTAAATAGCTCAGAAGTAAATTATCTCAAAATACATCTAATAAAAAATTAATAAAAGCAGTGAAACCTTATTGTAAGATACTCATGTGAGAAATGTTTTGTTCATGGTAATGGAAGTCTAATTAAAGAGAAAAAAGTACTAAAAAAGTCACCCAGTTCTCTCAAAATGATTGGAATAGAATTCCAATCAAATTATAAGCATAATTTACATTTCTCTTAACAGATTCTTAAGTTTCTCTGGAATAAGACTGTCTGAGATAATTGTGTTGTTTTGTGTGGTGGTTTAAATATGTTTGGCCCAGGGAGTGACACTATTAGGTGGCATGGCTTTGTTGGAGCAGGCGTGGCCTTGCTACTGAAAGTATTTCATTGTGGGGGTGGGCTTTGAGACCCTCATCCTAGCTGCCTGGAAGACAGTCTTCTTCTGTTTGCCTTTGGGACAAGAAGGAGAAGTCTCAGCTACTCCAGTGCCATGTCTGCTTTGCTTCCTGCCATGATGATAATGGACTGAACCTCTAAACCTGTAAGTCAGCCCCAATTAAATGTTGTCCTTTATAAGAGTGCCTTGATCATGGTGTCTCTTCTCAGCACCCAAAGACAGTTTGCTTTTAATCACCCGGCCAAAGTACCTCAGATAAATAACTCAGTTACTTATTGTGACTCCAGTTTTAGAGGATTCAGCCCACGTCCCTTGGCCCCCAGCCCTGCAGCCTGAAGTGAATCTGATAACCATGGTGCAAAAGCACTCGATGGAGCAGAGGTTTGTGCTCACCAGGAGCAGAGTAAGAGCAAGGGCCTGTGAAGGAAATACCCCAAGTACCCAACCCTTCACCCAACCCAACTCTCCACACCCTAAGTTTTCATCCTCTCGCAGAAATACCCCAGCCGAGGACCAAGCCTTCCACTCATCCAAACTATAGTAATAATCTCCACCAAAAGAGAGAGAATCTTTAGCCAGTTGTGCTATCTCACACTTATAATTTCATCACTTGAGAAGCTGAAAAAGGAGGTTTGCCACCAAGGGCTACCTAACCATACCCTACTCCCCCAGTGTGTGTGTGTGTGTGTGTGTGTGTGTGTGTGTGTGTGTGTGTGTGTGTGTACATAATGAAAACTGTTATCTAATGAGAGAAAGAGAAGCAGCAGAGTGGGTACAGGTCTCTACCTCAGGAACTGTGGGCCCCTGAGGCATCTGGCCTTGAATATGTTTCTCTCTATGTACCTGAGATTTCTCAACTGGAAAATGGGGAATAAAATGTTCCACTGCGTAGGTATGTTGGAGCACACTTGGCAACGAGAGCTCGTTAGATGGTAGCTTTTGGTCTTACTGTATTTTCTCTGGCAAAGCAGTTTTCTGAAGAAGACATAAAGAATCGTCTGTGCCTATTCATCATAGACAAAGCAAAACAGACCAAAGGAAAGAATGGGTCCAAGTGCGACTCAGTGAGCCAAGGTGTTCATTGTGGTGACTTAGGATGACTCAAGGCAGGTAGTTACACCGTGGAAGAGTCCTGTGCGCGGACACAGCCGACATGACTCACCAAAAGTACTCCGAAGCCCGCATTAGGAAAAAATCCCAACACTGGACGTAACTAGCAAAAATGTTGTAAGCACTGAAGAGTCCCAAGGGCAGACACCTACACTACTGAACAGTTCCACTTCATTGTTTACCTCCTATACAACCCAGGATGAGGAATGACCTTCTGATCCTTCAGAAAGTTCTAGAGCCGAACCCCTTGGGATCCAGCTTCGGGAAGTCCTGAGAGCATCTGTCCTCCTTCACAAGAGGGCATCAATAGGTCTGATCTCGTGCAAGTCTTCTGTGGATGATCATTGTTTAAGATGGCAACTGTTACATCCAGCTCCCAGAAAACAGCTATGTTGTACAGTCACGAAGATAGGACTTGACAAAAATGATAAGGATTATTAAAATAATTTTTATAGTCAATTGTAGGAAAATTATTTAGAAATAATGTCAAAAGCCAGATTTGACATCTCAGGGTAAACTGAGGCAGGCAGCAAAAGGGGGTATAGCATTGGTGATCCGGCTGTACTGATAGCCTGGGAGGCCCACTGACAGCAACAGATGATTTCCAGGTCAGTACTACTGACAAAGCAGAACTAAATTATCTGGGCAGGCAAGAATGCCCAGTGAGAAAGTCTGAACTCTTTTAACTGTTAAGTGTACATGCAGATAGGCAGGTAGACATAAATATGTTGCCCACCCAACTTCATGTTCTTTCTCCTTCTCTCTCTACTTCTCTTTAAAAAAACAAAACAAAACAAAACAAAAACAAAAAACAAAACAAGCAAAAAGCCAAAACAAAACATAAAAGCACACACCAAATACAAACAAACAACAAACAAAACATGGAGTTCATTTTGTGTTTGCCAGCTATACCTGGGGCCTGCCTGGAGTGTGGTTGGTATACCCAGCAGCACCAGATTGGAGAAAACTCATTTTCCCTTTGCCAGAGATATCAATTGCAAATAGCTTCTTGGTTAGCTATAGAACCTCATGTGCTAGGACCCTGTCAGGCTTGAACCTGTGCAAGTCTGCACATGCTATCACAGTCTCTGTCCGTTCATTTGCATGTCAGTCCTGTTGTTTCTAGAGAAGGATGTCTCCTTGGCGTCATCAACCACAACTGGCTCTTTCAGTCTTCCCACTTCCAAAGTCTCTCATTCTTTGCACATTGACCACTTATGGGTCTCTGATAATTACCAGCTATGCCAAGAAGCTTCTCTGATGAGGGCATAGCAGGGTGCACTGATGGACGAATATGGCAATATATCACGAGAAGTCATCATAATATGTTCCTTTATCACATGTTCCTTTACCAAAACAGTAGGTTTTCTCCTAGGCCTATCTATCACCTGTATTGTCTCAGGGTTTTGGCCACTTTAACAGTGTCAGGTATGGGTCCCATCTCATTGAGTGAGCCTTATATCCAATCAAAAAGTAAGCAGCTACTCCCATAGCATTCGTACCACTAATGTACTAGTATGTCTTGCAAACAAGTCACAACTGTAGGTTGCAGAGTTTACATCCGGATGATATTGGTGACCTTTCTCCTCCAGTACTATGCAGGGTACCTTCCAGCAGCATGAATTCTAGTCAGTAGATGTGAAGCTTCTAGTTGGGCACCAACTCAACTTTTCCATGACATTAAGTGAGTGTTGTTTTCAGCAAAAGGGACTTATAATCAGGTTATGGGAGCAACCACTAGCCTTGGTAACAGCCTGTGCCGTTTGGGAGAGGGGTCCATGACTCAAGATGGCACTGGAAGCTTTCCTTAGTGGATAGGATGTCTAGTTGGGGCACTGTCTTCCCCATTATACATTGGCGCTGTCTAAATATTGTTAATGTATATATTGTAGGAAGCTTCTACAGTAGTAGATTTCCATGCAGCTTTTCAAATGCCCTTTAGTGTTAATTATCCCTCTCCATACTCACCCCTTTACCCTGGCCTCCCAGAATCTCTCTCCCCACTCTGGTTCTCCTGCCTCTACTTCCCACGTGTGGGGATTACAGGTGTGTTGCGCCACACTTCATTTATGCAATGCTGGGGAACTGAGCCCAAGGTCTCACACATACTAGACAAGCACTCTACCAATTGAGCTACAACCCTGCCCCATAATAAACTCTTGACAGTGGTTATATAGTGTGAAGTTATGCAGAGAGAGAAGTTCTCTTTACTTTCTCTGCTTCAGTATTACCTGGCTGGTCACAACTATGTTGCTATTGCTATTTTTTAACAGAATAAAAAATAAGTCACATAAGTAAAACTCTTCAGGAAATTGTTGCTCATCTCAAAAACATCCCAGATCTGCAGGAGACTTGGCAGCCCAGCCAGGCAGGAGTCCCCTCTTGAGGGCAAAGAGAATGCAGTGTTCTCTGAGGTTGAATGCATTCTGGACTCAGTGAGCTCCTTAGGCAAATAGAAGTTAGGGTCACACTGTCTGAGTATGACAGTGCTCCGTGTAAACAGGGATGAGAAGATTAATCAATACTCTACTCCTTCAGCTTTGCCTCTCAGACCCTAAAGGATTTCACAGAAAGGCACAAGTCTCTATGAATCCTAATATCTAGACTCATCTCATTTAGATTTTATTGTTTTTTTAAAAAACACTCTACTACTTTACAGAAACTAGAATGCTAACAAAGATACAATGAAATGTCTTTTGTTTGCTTTTCAAGACAGGGTTTCCTTGTGTAGCCCTGGTTGTCCTGGTACTAACTCTGTAGACCAGGCTGTCCTCAAACTCACAGAGATCCACCTGGGCTGGGATTAAAGGTGTGTACAACCACCACCTAGAACAATCAAATTTCTAACTGAAATTTTTTATTTAGATTTTTAGAAAAGTATGAAATAAGTTAAGTGGAAGTGAATAGTAAGATTTCCTTCAAATGGCCGAGAAACACTTGAAGAAATGTTCGACATCCTTAGTCATCTGGGAAATGCAAATCAAAATAACTTCGAAATTCCATCTTATACCTGTCAGAATGACTGAGATAAAAAACACAAGTGACAGCTCATGCTGGTGAGGATGTGGAGCAAAGGGAACACTCCTCCATTGCTGGTGGGAGTGCAAACTTGTACAGTCACTTTGGAACTCAATATGGCAGTTATTTAGAGAATTGGGAATCCATCTACCTCAAGACCCAGCTATACCATACCTGGGCATATACCCTAAGGATGCTCCATCATACCACAAAGACACTTGCTCAACTATGTTCACTGGTTTTATTCATAATAGCCAGAAACTAAAAAAAAAAAAAAAAAAAAAAAAAAATGGGTAAAGAAAATGTGGTACATTTACACACCGGAGTATTAGCTGTTTTTTTTGTTTTTGTTTTTGTTTTTGTTTTTGTTTTTTTTTAATAGTCATGAAGATTGCAGAGAAATGGATGGAACTAGGGGGGGAAATCACCTTGAGCGAGATAACCCAGACCCAGAAAGACAAACATGTTATGAGCTCACTTATAAATGGATATTAGCCGTAAAGAATGATCATCCTACAATCCACAGATACACAGAGGCTATGTAACAAAGCAGGAAAATGGATCTCCCTGGAAAGGAGACATAGTATAGATTTCAAAGATGGACTGGTGGGTGGTTGGGGATAGGACCAGGGCTGAACAGGTTGTAGGGGATGGAAGAAGAAAGTACTAGGAGAGACTACTGGATTTGGGGAGTGAGGTAGAAACCTAGGACAATGGAAACGCCCAGGAGTCTACAAGGGGGAAAATCTACTCTAGGGGGAGAATCCAAGTCACGGAGGGTATGAAGCCTGAACTTGCCATCTCCTATAACCAGGCAAGGCTTCCAGGGGAGGGATTGGGACACTAACCTACCCACAAAACCTCAACCTACAATTTGTCCTGCCTGCAAGATGTGCTGGGGTAAAGGTAGTATGGAACTTGTGGGAGTGGCCAATGGGTCCAGCTCAAGACCCAAGCCATGAGAGGGAGCTCACCCATGACACTGCCTAAAGGGCCAGGAACCAGGGGCTGGACAGTCCAGAGACCTAGGATAGAACCAAATATGACTGGGAAAAAAATCAAGGAAATAATTTCTAATGATATTCTGCTATGTGCATAGACTGGAGCCTAGCATCATCATCATCAGAGAGAGTTCACCCAGCAACTGTTGGCAGCAGATGCAGAGACCCATAGCCAAACATTAGGTGGAGCCTGGGGAATCCTGTGAAAGAGGAGGAGGAAGTATTATAGAAGCCAGAAAGATAGATGAAGGACACCAAAAGAAAATGGACCACAGATTCAACTCAGCAGGTCTCATAGAGACTTGGAGAGACTGAAACTATATTCAGGAAGCCCATATAGGTCTGACCCAAGTCCTATGCATATATATTATGGTTGTGTAGTTTGGTCATTTGTGAGACTCCTAACTTAGGGGTAAGAAGCTGTCTCTGACTCTTTTGCCTGCTTTTGGGACCATCTTCCTCCAACTGGGTTGTTCTGTCTGGCTTTAATACGAGGAGTGAGTCTTATTGCAACTTGATGTACCATTTGCTATGCCAGGTTTATTTGATATCCCTGGGAGGCCTGCCCTTTTGTGAAGGAAAATGGAGAAGTTGAGAGAGGGGAGAGGGAAGGTACAGGGGAGGGACTAGAAGGAGAGGAGAAAGGAAAAACTACAGCTATAATGTAACCTATAAAAGAAGAATGAATATAAACAAACAAATATATAAATAAGTAGATTTCCCATTATTAAACTCTTATTATTGAGAGTTGAATAACAGTATACTGTAAGGGTATGCCTCTAAATTCTATGTCCCACAAAGCAGTGCAAAAAGTCAGAGGCCGAAAGAGAAGCCAGATTGAGTCAGTCATCTTGGAGAGGAGTTTGAGCCAGAGCAGCTGAGTTGAACCAGCCAGCCAGAGTTCAGAAAGAACTAGAAAGGGTGAACTTACTCAACAGTAAGCCTCAGAGGCTGAAAACATTCTAGGCCTAGATAAGATCATATGGAGACTAGAAGCTTCTGGGACTAGGCATAGATTAGCAGAAATGCAGCTTACTGGGGACGAGAAAACAACACCAAAAACGTCTTGTAAAACTAGTACAGGGATGACAATCAGTACAGAGAACTCAAAAGAATCATCAAAAACACACGTAAACCTAAGAAGCAATGTGACAAGGATTCAGAATACAAGATCAATATGCAAAAGGCAATCACTTTTAAACACTAATAATGAGTTACTAGACATCGAAGTTTAAGAAAAACACATTGTCATTTATATTAGCATCCCCCAAAATAAGATATTTAGGCATAAATGTAACAAAATTTACATGCTAGTGTAAGGAAAAATGGTATAAAAAATTAACAGTAGAAATGTTCTATGTTCATAAGAATTTGCTATTTTCCAAATATAGAGACCCAGAGCCAAACATTAGCTGGAGCTTGGGGAGTCTTGTGGAAGAGTTTGGGAAAGGACTAAAGGACCTGAAGAGGACAGTGGCTCCACAGGAAGACCAACAAGTCAACTAACCTAGATCCTCAGGGCTCTCAGAGACTGAACCACCAGTCAAAGAACAAGCATGGGTTAAACCATGCTTTACCCTCCAAACTTGTAGCAGATGTGCAGCTTGGTCTTCATGTGTGTCTCCCAACAGCTGGAGCCGTTGCTGTCCCTGAATCTGTTGTCTACCTGTGGATCTTGTTCCCCTAACTAGGCTGCCTTGGCTCACCCCCATGGGAGAGGATGCCTCTAGTCTGCAGTGACTTGATGTTCCAGGATGGGGTGATATGGGGGGCGGGGGGCACAGAGAGGCTCTTCTCACAGGAGAAGAGGAGGGAGAGGAGCTGTGAGAGGGAGGACTAGGAAGAGAGGAGGGGGGTCTGATATTGGGATGTAAAGTAAATAAATAATTAATTTTAAAAACTCAGTAGTTTCTAAGATTTCAGCTTTTCACAACTTGATCTATAGATTCTGTTTAATCTCATTCAGGATCCCAACATGTTATCCTGTGGGTATGAACAAACCAACTGAAAAATTTAAACACAATGACAGGAAGCTCATAGGAGCCAACTATTAAAGAACAAAGCCAAAATGGGCAACAGGACACATGTCCAACACTTACTAGAAGCCACAGTCATGAAAATGTATATATTTCTAAATGATTACACAGGCCTTGTAAGAAGGTCACCCATATGCACTATGGTTCTAGTGTCTTCCCTTCCAAATGGCAATGGGCCACTGCTTACGCACAGACATTCAGGGACCACAGAAGGGAGCAGTCACAGGATTCTCTCTTTCCCATGTGTTCAGTGATGATCCTCTACCCCTGGTCTCTATTCCTAGAGTCTTCAGAGTCCTTCTACCATGGAGGAGAGATGTGTAGGCAGGCAGCCTCCTTGAATACTAAATACTATATAACCAAAGCACTGGCTGTCTCAATTATAGGAACTGCAGGACTTGGAAATTCCAGATAAGAATGCCCCCCCCCCCCACCTATGACACTGGAGTCTTTTTACACTAAAGGAAGTGTTGGCATGTCACTGATCTTTTTGTAGTACTAACTGTCTTTTATTAAATCTCATTTTATTCTATAGCTTTGCTTAGCAGAAGGCCTAGATCATAGCACCAAATAAACAGTAACCTCATAATCATTTTATTGCTATTATTGTCAAGCTATGGCAACTCCTTGTTTACTTTTCAAATTTACAACTAAGTCCTCCAACACAGACTATGAAATTGCTGTTATAGGGGAGGTTAAATCTCTCTTACTCATGTTCCCACAGCTAGAACAATGTTGGTACACACTTTAGATATAATTTTTCTCAAAGAAAAGTCATGGAATGGTACACATAGACACACACACATACACACACACACACACACACACACACACACACATACTCAAAACACTCAAACATTCAAACATGCAGAGTAACTGAAGTTCCCAGCTTTAGAGTCTGAACATTTGAATAGGGCTTTGCTTCTAGATAGCCCATCAATCCCCAAGTGAAAGATTCCTTTATCTATCTAAAAAAAAAAAAAAAAAAAAAAAAAAAGCCATGGAAATGCTAGCTGGACAGTATTAACCACCTTCTCCTAAGGGAACCATCCAGGAGGGCCGAGACATGAGATTTATCTTCACTAGTCACAGATCCTTTGCCAAACCCATTTGAAAGCCATTCATTTGGAAGCTTGTTTTGATCAATCTAGTTTGCAGCCAAGGCATCTTCCTGTCCTGTAATCAAAATTTAGAGTACAAAGCAAGCAGAACTGGATCCCGGGCAGGAAAAGACAAATAGGAACCAACCCTTGGGGGGGGGGGGGGAACCACTGATCATAGCACAACAGAAATGAAAATGCACTCTAAGATTCCAAATTATGTTTATGTAAAAGACACAGAAAACTTTTTTTTTATCTTCGGAACCAAACAAGAAATTTAATCTGTTACCTTTGCTGCAACCAAAGAATTTCTCCAGTGTGCAGAGCAAGTCAGGGAGTATTAAGGGCTGGGACCAGACTACCTGCAATTGAATCCCACTCCCAGCTCTCCACTCCATGTATTCAAACTTCTCCAGGGCTTAGTCACACCCGTAAGTAAGGAGATGTTACAATCCTAGTTTAATGCAGTGGTTATATATATAAATTAGACAATGCAGATAAAATGTAATAGCTGTGTCTGGCACATAGAATACCTGTGCTAAAAGCATTATTAATAGTAGCAATTGCCATTACTATCTTAAGACAAAGCTTCAGGCTGGAGAGATGGCTCGGTGGTTAAGAGCATTGACTGCTCTTCCAGAGTTGCTGAGTTCAATTCTCAGCAACCATATGATGGCTCACAACCATCCATAACAGGATCCAATGCCCTCTCCTGGTGTGTCTGAAGACAGTTACAGTGTACTCATATACATAAAATTAGAAAATAAATCTTTAATAAAAACAAAAAAACAAAAAAGACAAATCCTCACTATGTGGTCCTGGCTGCTCTGGAACTTACTATGTTGAACAGGCTGGTCTCAAATTCGCAGAGATCAACCTACCTTTGCCCTGGGTGCTGGCATTAGAGTCACGTGCCACCATTCCCAGCCTTATAGAAGTTTTATGGTACAATAATAGTAAAGTAATTTTTAGTTACTAATATTGTAATTCATAATAAAATAATAAAGTACCAATTATTACTGTTAGTAATTAAATTAATTTAACTAATTTAATTAAAGTAATTATTGTAGTAAAGTAATTGCTAGTTTTTAATACTATCCTAATTCATACTATTATACCTCCTCATTTAGTCTTCCAACTTTCCAGCTAAGATTTCCAACTTAGAAGATAAAAGTGTGGTTAAAGACAAATTGAGGCCTCTTTCACTTACGTCCCCACAGCTAGCACAGCATTCGGTGCACAGGTTAGATGTGCCACACAGAAGGAAGGGAAGAAACGAAAGCAAGGGAGGAAGGGAAAGAGGAAATGGGGCGGGGCCAAGCGGAGGGAAGGAGACAGGGAAAAGTAAGAGTAACGGAAATTTATATTCAGGCCTAGAGATCTCATTGTCATGGGTCATGATTTTGTGTAGGAGGGCAAAGCTAGCAATATCCCAGGTAACTTTGATCATTCCTCTTCTAAACCTCCCGTTACATCTGACGTACATGTACAGTCTCAACCCATCGAATATCACGGCTGTGCTTCGCAGTAACACTGACCCTGAAAAGTCTAAGGGAAAGCAGAGAAGGATGCCCACACATGCGCACACAGGCCGAGTCAGGGAAAGCAGCGAAGGATGCCCTCGCCCGCGTACACAGGTGGAATCAGAGTAAAGCTTTTAGGTTCCCTAGAACACAAACTCTTCTTGTGTAGGTTCCGAGGGAACTTTTAGGTTTCCTAAGGCACAGACTCTCCACGTGCAGGTCCTGACCAAACATTCAGGTAGATGAATTGTTAATGAAATGTTTCAAGCCAGGCAGGGAGGTTGCCTTTGGTCCCATGCCTCAGGAGGTAGAGTCACGAGAATCTTTATGAGTTCGAGGCCAGCCTAGTCTATATACTGAGTTCCAAGCCAGTTAGAGCTACATGGTAAGATCTAGTCATTTAAAAAGTTTATTCGGAGAGGTGCTGCAGAAACGGAGTTACAAGCCCTTGTTTTTCTTGTAAATGATTATTTTGGTTGCCAGCACCCAAACGACTACCTGTAATCCAGCTCCCAGTGCCTTCTTTCAGCTTCCTCAGATACACCCATGGATAGACACATTCCCACCCCACCCCACCCCCAAATACACAAGCATAGATATAATTTTTTTTAATCTTAAAATAGACAACACCCAAAAATCAATTTTTGTGTTTGTTTATACTTTGAAGTGACGTGTCATGCCGACGTGATTTTGGCAATGTGCAAACCTATGAAATAAGTGCAGCCTCTGACTTTCGTGCTATGATAGTATAGTTTTATGCACTAAACTCTTTGCTTTTTATTCACATCATATCCATCTCTCTATTCTTTCAACAGGGCTGTCTGTGTGTACTTGTGTGTATCTCAGTTACTATGGAATGGATACTAATGTTTTTACTATCAAAGGACACAGAAAGCCCTTTAATTCTGGTGGCTCCCACTCTTGGGTTACAAAAACAGGTTAGAATTATGGGAAATAAAGATTAGAAGACAGTGTCTATAGCTGTAGGCACAACTATCCCCCAAACTAGCTACAAAAATAAGACTTTCTGAAAACTATGATTTAAACCCCTTAATTTTGAGGGTTCCTGTCCCACCAGAGTTGATGGCATTTAAAACAACAACAGACCCTTAATTTAATTTTGTTTTGCTTTTGAAGGACAAAACCTTCTTAAACTTTAAATAGCTTGAAATTTAACTCTACTCTCTCATTGAGTTTCCCAGGTCTGCAGGCCACTGTTTGACTAGGGAGGGCATGTGAAAGACTGGCCCCTTGCTAACTTTGCTCATGTACTGACTGGCCAGCAACCATTTCAGAACTAATTGCTGCTCCAGACCAAAGGGCCCCGGGGGAGGGAGATGCCTAAGCTGACAAACTGCAGCCTTCCTGGGCACTGTTTCTTCCTAAATTCTCCCATGTAGTAAGAATGGAGGAGGGAAGGAGAGAGGGAAAGGTGATTTTGTTTCCCAATCCAAATACTTGAGAAATGGCTTACCTCATCCCTGTATTAATCCTCGGCTATTAGCTACTGGAACCATTGCAAATGAGAAAAGACGATCAGGTACATGTTAAAATAAATTTCAAAATGGTTTTGCTTGTGTCAGTGGTGCTCAGTGCTGGCTCCCCAGCCTTGTCCTGTCAGATCCGGACTTCACTGTCCTTCGTCTGCATTTGTAGTCTAGCAAGGTGACTTTCCTATGCAGTCTTGGCTGAGGCCACAAGTCCACTCTGTCTAAATGAATCCTCGATAGACTGGAAACCAAAAGAACCAGTGAACCAGTGGCTGTAACGCCAACCTTCCTGCTACCTGCTGATACAGATGTACTACTCTCAGCTTCTTCTCCAGCATCATGTCAGCCTGCATGCCACCATGCTTCCCACCATGATGATAGTGGACTAAACCTCTGAACCTGTAAGCCAGCTCCAGTTAAATGTTTTTCCTTCTACCCCAAGTGCTAGGATTACAAGTATGCACCACCATGCCTGGTTTATGCAATACTTGATGTCAAATTCAGGGTCCAGTGCATCTTAGATAAACACTTCATTAACTGGGCTACACCCACAACTCGACAAGTAGCTTTTAATGAAAACTCCCAAGGGTAATAGCGTCCATCATTTGAATAAGCTTTCTACAATCCTAAGGAAGTGGAAGTCATAAATAGTAAGGGAAAAAAGAAGGGAAACGTGAAAAGAAACACACACACACACAGGATGGGGCTAGAGAGATGGCTCAGCAGTTAAGATTACTGCTGCTCAGTTCCCAGCACCCAAGTAGGGCAGCTCACAACTTGTGTAACCCGAAGCTGTCTTAGTAAGGATTTTACTGCTGTGAACAGACATTATGACCAAGGCAAGTCTTATAAGGACAACTTTTTTTTTTTTTTTTTTTTTTTGGTTTTCCGAGACAGGGTTTCTCTGTGTAGTCCTGGCTGTCCCAGAACTCACTCTGTAGACCAGGCTGGCCTCGAACTCAGAAATCCGCCTGCCTCTGCCTCCCAAGTGCTGGGATTAAAGGCGTGCGCCACCACTGCCCGGCTCAAACTCTGTTTCTAAGCCTACCATTTTAAAGCTTTGGCCAGTGCTTTGGGCCAGAGGAAATGGATAGCGGAAGAATGGATGGTGGGTTGGCTTCAAACATCTAGAAGTAACAAAGCTGAAAAGCTCTGCAGCCTCCTCAGACAAAAGCTGAGTTTTGTTTTGTCTACTTGGTTATGGATATTTAACTGTGAAAAGGAAACTCTCCAAAGTGAAATTCCCTGTAGATTTAAACATCGGGCAAATTAAAGTTGTGGCGGGGATGGTCTGGAGATTCAACCACTAGAGGGCGCTTTCGCAAAACACGACACTTCTTGGATTCTAGTTGAACATAAAAATGCCAAATGTTTACAGCCATAATGAATGTGGCAAATTTTAATAAATAATAGGGGACCCTATGTTAGAGTAACATATTAACTACAGGCAAATCATATTTGACAAGCTTAAGAAGAAAGTTTGTGTTAGTCTGGAGAAACTCAGATCCACTGTACATTTCCAGAGCAAGCTATTTTGACGTTACAGAAGGAAACTCTGTAACTACAGCATCACGAGCTCAGAATTTGGAAATTCAGAAATTCATGAAAGAACCAAATGGTAGATCCTTAACGCTAGAGGAAATCTCAAGGTCTGTCCGTTCAAACCATTGGGATCTGTAACGTGCCCACTAGCCAGCAAGAGTGTACTCGTAAAGAACACACTATGTATCTGCCCACGCTAGGTGCTTTCAGGCTTTCTGGGATTGTGTGTGTGTTGGGGGAGGGGGGGAGGGAGTCTCCAAAAGAGGAATAGCCAGTATCTCTGAACAGAAGTTCCAGCAATCAACAGCAAACTGTTGATGGCCACTCCCCTTCTGCTTGCTCTGACCACGCCCACTGCTGACCTTCCAATTGCAAAATTCAATGATTGAGTGACCTGCTCCACGCCTGTTTGCTTTGTTCTGTTTTTGTTCTATTCTGTTTTGTTTTGTTTTCGTTTCATTTTGTGTTTGTCTAGATGGCACAGGCTGGCAATCCCCCCGCCTCAGCTTCTCCAGTGTTGGGACTTCAGGTGGGCACCACCATACCTGCCTCTTCTACTGTGTTGGTTCCAGGGATCAAACTCAGGTCATCCGGCTTGGCAGCTAGCAGCCTCGCCAGCTGGACCACTTCACTGATCCTTTTTCTCTTTTAAATGTGTTTTTACTTCACATCACTTGAACTACTTGGAGCACTTGACACTAATGGCTACAGTGTGTATCTAACTTGAAGCCTAATTGAATTTCTTCTCCTTAAATTAGATCAGTTACCCTGTCAGACACTGTTATGACAGCCTATACTTTTCCTACAGAACACTTGCTAGAGTGTATAAACAAATACTTAAGCGCATGGATCTTGCTGCCAAACACATAGGCTTCAAGCCTTGGCACAGTATGGAATAGACGAATGGCCTTAGCCACATTTTCTCTATAACTTAGCTTTTTCATCCATAGAGCGGCAGTGATATTCACTTTACATACTGCCATGAGTGCCCATAACGTAGTTGTAAAGTCCTTAGAACATTGTAACTGTCGAATGGTAAATAGTATGTATATATGTAACTTAACAATGAAAAAAAATCTGTTTCCACGAAGCTCTATGAGGACAAGAGTCATGTCCAACTCTGTTTAGCATTTCGTGACTAATACCTAGCTTCGCCTTCTGCACTGAAGTGTTTGCTGACTGAGTGAAGGAATACATGTAGAAGTGAAGGGAGAATGAAGCAGTGTTGGTGGGACACGTGGTTACTGTCCCGTATAAACAGCACGCCCAGGCTGGGGAGACAGGGCAGCAGATTAGCTAGCAAAGCAAGAGGACCTGAGTTCAAATCTCCAGCGCTGACCTGAAAACAGGCATGGCTGTTTTCTGGGCTGCAGGTGTCTGTAACCCCAGTCTAGGGGGAAGGCTGGAAAGAGAGGTAGATCTCGGGGATTCACTGGCCAGCTAGACTACCTGAATAGTTACCTTCAAGTTCAGTGAGAGTCCCAGGCCACAAAAAAAAAAAAAAAAAAAAACTAGGGTAGAGACAGAGGGAGGCAGGGAGATCTCTGTGAGTCCAAGGCTAGTCTGGTCCACTTAGTGAGTTGCAGGTCAGTCAGGGCTATTTCAAAAACCTGTCTGAAAAACAAGTCAATGAAGAAGCAACTGAGAAAAAAAAAAAACAAAACACTAACAACAGCCTTCTCTTGGTTTCTGGTTTCCACATAAATATGTGTTGGGGCCTGAGCAAAATGTTGAGGCCCAGTCTGCCCATCGTTTGGTGGCCGCTGTATCCCGGTCCAAGCTGCCGCTCCGGTCCGAGGGTCGGGGTTCAGCAAGAGAGAGAGAGTGAGGACGGAGTCGAAGAATGGAGACCAGACAGAGTGTGATTCAATCCCGTTTATTCTTCAATCTCTCTTCCTGGTCCAAGTCCCAAGTCTTGAGTTCCTAGTTCCTAGTTCCTAGTTCCAAGTTCCAAGTTACTTCTTCCAAGTTCTCTCCCAAGTGCCTGCTTCTCTGTCTCCTCTATCTGCTGTGTCTGATTCTCAGTTCTGTTCTGTCTCTGCCTTTTATATGTCTCACTTCTAAGCCATGCCTCTAAGTCATACCTATAATCATGCCCTTAGGTCTTGTCTCTAAATCTGATATCTAGGTCACTCTTAAGTCACACACCTTTAATCTCACACACCTTTAATCTCACACACCTTTAATCTCAAGGTATCTAAACCAAGATTATCGGAGTGTGCTCAGCTGTTGTAGGCTATTGTAATCCAAGTCTCATGTCAGGGTATATGGCTCAAGATGGCTGCAAAGCTGATAGCCGCTTTCTGCTAAAAGTCGGCCCCCAACAAATATGGCGGTTGGAGGTAAGGAACTAACCCTCCCACAATTGGCCCATAAATTCCCTGGACTTTTCTTTCCTCAATATTAATCATCTAATGCCTCTTCTCCTGGTCAGTTCTCCTGGCTTTCATGTCTCTGGCTACAGAAGCAGAGCTGTAAGAGACGCTTCATGCCCTTCAGGACCGGCACCCTCAATACTGCCTGAATGTTCAGGACTGTCAACCATCAATGCTTTTTTCTCTCCTAGCCCACAGTGGTGTGCACTCCCTTGCTCTTGTCTCAGAAAACCACAGCCCACATCTGTGTATGCATGCTGAAGCCCAGGCCTTGTAGCTCATGATATGCAGTGACATTTAAACTCTTGAAACCTGATACTCATCACCTTCCTATGTGGACCAGATCTAAAGGCATGCCCCCCCCCACTCAGGAGCAAGTAAAGATGGACCCTTTATGAAATCACCTTGCATTATTTTTTTTTCTGTTTTTATAGTTTTTACATTCTCTGTAATCTTTTTAAAAGAGCCCTTAATTGCATTTAGAGCTTACAAAAACACTGTAACCGTGTGAAACATTAGTTGCCTAAAAGGGAAGGTTGTGGGCATATAAAAAAAAAAAAAAAGCCATCACCGCTCTTGAATGGTGGCCAAGATCTTTAGATTCTTTAGGGTATGAGATAATGGGATTTCGGAGGAAGAAAATGACAGCAAACAGACTTTATCAAATCATCTTAAGAGTGGCTTCCTGATGGAATGTTTACACACTAGCTTGTGAATCTGGACAGCAACCAAAATTTGGAAGCAACGACAAACCAACGGGTATCCGAATGAGTCCATCTGTACTTGTTCTTTTCCATCTGGCAGAATTATTCAAGTTTCTTTGAGGGTGAGGAGGTAACATCTTGGTCTTCGAAAATCAAGAGAATTAAACATAACAGAATCATAGAATAACTATGTCAAAGGTCACATAGGAGACTTTAAATAAGACTTCGGTTTTTATATAAATGCCTTCAAATCACCTGTTTCATACAAAATATAATTCATTTATATTATGTATAAGTATAGAACTTAAATCTCATTGGCCTCAAAATAAGACCTCCTCTGAGCCAAAAGTTGTCACAAATTCCACATTATGTGTTTAAAAATGTTTCAGAGGCTCAGCCCATTTAAACTTAAAAATCTGAGTTCCAGTCTCAGATCCCACATGGAGAAAGGAGACAACTGACTCCCAACTTCTGTAAATTGTCCTTTACCTCCACATGAACCCTGGGGCATACATGGATGCACACACACACACACATACATACACACACACACACCGTAGCCAGTATTTAAGAAATGTTACATGTGTTGGGATCAGAGATGTAGCTCAGTTGATAGGTTACTTACCCAGGAAGAACAAAGCCCCAGGTTCAACCCCCCAACACTGTACACACCAGGTGTGGTTGCTCACACCTATCTATAGTCCTGGCTCTCTGGAGGTGGAGCCAGATAGATCAGAAGCTCAACGTCATCCTAGGATAGATCACAAGGGTGAAGCCAACCTAGGCTACAGGAAACCCTGTGCCAAAGTATTTCTTGTCACGTTAATTTTGTTGATGGAGATCTGGAGGTAGGTTTTACTATTTGCCTGGTAGTAATATAAAAGTCTAAAGTGCTATAAAGAGACTCAACACTTCAGCAGACATCTTAATGAAGTCTGTTTTTCTCTCGTTTTCCTTTAGGATGAACAAGGGAGCTATCTGCTCCCGGCAATCCCAGGATCCTTCTTTATTGCCATCTTTCAAACCTACTTCTCTCCTCTTGCTTTCTGGACCCCTTCCTCCCAGGTCCACCCTTACCACTCCCGCCCACCCCTCCTAGCTCATCCTTCTCAGTTTTGGCTTGGTGGTGGGGGTGTGGCTCGTCTTCTCTCTCCCATAGCTCTAAATGATCCTTCAAACAATCCTTTCTTTTCCTTGTACATCACTCGATGTCCAGGTGATCTCATTGATCACCAGCCTCACACCATTAAATAACATGCGTTTATACAGACTCTCCAATTCATAGTTTTCATCACATTCCTTCTCAGACCCGCAGACTCTGTACTGGAGACTAACAGGCATCACCATGGGGTCACAGGTGTCAGCCCCCTCAAATCCTCTTGCTGCCTCCCCAAGATGATGATCCCTGGCCTGCCCCCCCTCTCTCCCCCTCCCCCTCCCCATCTCTCCTGTACCCATACCCAGGTTCTCAGCAAATATTCTTTGGCTCTACCCTCATCTCAGCATATGTCCAGAACAGCACAGGCATCCCCCCACACTCCCATCATCCAGGCTGTTTGATTGTGCTTAGTCACCTATAGAGGCATGACTGACAGCACATTGCCCTGCCACATTTTCCTGTTCAGAATCACTTTTAAAGCATTTCTTTCTTTTAAAAAAAAAGGATATTCTATTAATTTTTTAAGTGTCTGCATTCAAAGGTGATGGCGATTTTATTCTCCTTTGTTCCCTTACATGTCTTCACCTAGAATATTGTCTGCAGAGAATGGATGGTCAGTAAATACTGGTTGGATGCGTGAAGGTCTCTTTTGTTCTCTTCATTCATGAATTTAAATGCAGTCACAGTGCAGCCCATATTTGCCAGCCAGAGCCATGTAGTGTCTGAGGTCTTAACCTGGGAATAGTACAAATCACTTCAACGTGTTCCATTAGGAAGACATCAGCTACATAAGCAATCCAGCTACAAGGGGTCTGGACATGGCTGCTTGGCTTGGAAGCCAGAAAGTCTTACAGTTTTAGAGACAGGACAGAATACAAGTTGGTGGGCAGCCACCCAATCTGGTATTTAGAATAGTATGCTTTATCTAAAATGACAATATAATCAAAACGGTTTACAGATGCTAACGTGAATTGCAGGCTAAAAGTCAACCAAGCTTTGCAAACACAAGAATATTTATAAACCATTGACCAGACATGTGTTTATTTAAGCATGGCAAGGGAAGCCCCCTGAACACCTGTGCTCAATCCTGTTTTGTTTTGTTTTTTTAACTCATTGGCTCCAACAGAGACTTTCAGGCTCCTGTGCACCTGCTGCTCAGATTTCAAAAATTTTGTTGTTTAAACTAGTATAATGCATGCAGTAGGATGCTTACATGTGAGAAATGGAGGAAGTATGGAGCCAAGCTCAATTGCTACACTCTCCAAATGAACAAAGTGTTGGACTAGCTTCTCTTCTCATAGACTTGAGAGTGGACAAGATGACCTCATGAAAACCAGAAGCTAGGCGGGCCCCAGCATAGGTGTGTGCTGGAAACACAGTCTCAGGTACTGAACATCATTGACTAGACATGACCACATTATGCTTCTCCTACAGTTAAAAAAAAAGAACTTCCAAATCATTTTATTGTATAAAACTAATTAATTGATGCTAATCTTTATAGCTGGTAAGTAAGAGTGTATGTTCTCATGAATCTAGATATAAACCAAATAACAAGCTGATATGGTGATGCCTGCCCCTGATCCCAGCACTTGGGAGGCAGATGGAGGAGGGTATCTGTGAGTTTAAGGCCATCCTGGTCTACACAGTAAGCTCCATGTCAACCAGGGTTACATCATGAAACCCTGGCTCAAAAACAAACATCTGAAAACATAGAAACAAACCAACATCAAAGAAGCATTCATTAACAGGGCCTGTTCGGCAAATAAAATGTATCAGGTTCCTGGTGTCTATTAATCCACTGAGAGAGTTTATAATATTTTAGTCAAAGAATTTGCATGTTCAAAACCTCAATTCTAGTGAGCATTCTTCCCTGCAGTTGCCGTGTCTTAAGGGTATCCAAATGCAATGTGTGAGTCCAAGGGGTGAAGACAGGCAGCTCCATTTTACCCTTAAAACCAATATTTCAAGTGTCCTAAAAAGTCAGCTTTTATGTGTCATCTCCAATCTCCTTCTCCTCCAAAGATTCCCAGAAGCATCTTGGATTTTATCTGACATAACTTATAAACACATAGAAAAATAATACATAGGACATATGTACTTGTCAGCTTCCTGTCACCATGACAAAAACCAAAGATAACCAACTCTACTTCTGATTATTGAAAAAGGGTCTAACCTGCAGTCTTCCACTAGCTCAGTTCCCTTCTTCAACCCCCCATGAGGGCTGGGATCACAGGCACACACCGGATGAACCCCAGAATAGGTATGTACAGGAAACACAATCTCAGGTACTGAATGTCCTCTGAGACAACTGACGTTTAGGGAAAGGGTAACTTAGACTCACACTTTCAAAGGGTTCAACCCATGGTCAGCAGCTGTGACTTTGAGGTCTATGAGGCACAGCACACTGTGGCAAGAGAAGGCAAAGAAGGGTAAAGCTGATGACCTCATAGCCACAAATAAGTATAAAAAGACAGGAAGGGGCAGAGTCATAATACCTCTGAAATGTACCCCAGGGACCAATTGTTGGGAGCCGACTTTAGTAGAAAGCGGCTAGATCAACTTTGCAGCCATCTGGAACCATATACCCTGATGAAAGACTTGGTTGTCAAAAGCCTATAACAGCTGAAGCACACTCTAATAAATATATTGTTTATCCCACATAGCTTGTTTTGCTGTTTAGTGACCTCAGCTGTATGGTGCACGTGGTAAAGTGTTTTCACCTATGTTCTCCTGCTTGTGTTTATAAATACCCCAGATTTCCTTTCAATAAAAGAGACGAGACGAGACTTAAGACCGGACCACATACCCTGTCTTGTCTCCATTCTTCGAGTCGCATGCCCCTCCAGCCCCACTCTCTCTCTTTTGACCAGAGCACTTAGCCCCAAAATGTTGAGGCAGAGTGTGGGCCTCAACAACCAATCTTCCACCTGTCAGGCTCCACCTCTTAAAGACTAACCACTTCTTTATAGCTGCACAGATTGGTAACTGGACTTTCTCCATTACCCACCTCACCACGATAGGGTTTCTCTGTGTAGCCCTGGTTGTCCTGGAACTTGCTCTGTAAGCCAGGCTAGCTTTGAGCTCAGAGATCCATCTCTGAGTTCTGGCTCTGCCTCCTGGGTGCTGGGATCAAAGATGTGCGCCACCACCACCAGGCTGGCAACTGAACTTGTAATGCATGGGTCATTGGAGGAACATCTCTGGTCCAAACTGTAATGATATACAGAGTTAATTCACACTTACTGTTTAGTTTCTTTTCTTCATGATAGCAAGACCTCAAACTCTCCATTTGTTGAGAAACTACTTGGCTTGCTGCTCTCAGTGTTTACTTGTTTTAAGGACTTCACAGCTTGTGGGAAGATTACAAAGAATGTTTATGTGAGATCTTAAAGCATATTTTCCAGCCCAGTGGTATACTAAGCTGCTTCAGCTGTAACACCGGACAAACTGCCAAGTCAGAAAAGCAGAGAGGCTCACTCTCCAGTTCTAATTAAAGTGGGGTTTGTTAGAAGCAGAGTGATCACTTCCCCCTTTGTTAGCATACATCCCAAGTATTCATAAATCCCGGGATAAGCACTCTTAGGGGCATTCCTTAAGAGATTAGGCTGCTGCTTACGTGAAGACTTGAAACTGAAGCAACTGGAAAACCCATTCATGTTGAAACAAAATATGGTAAAAAGCATTTGGAATCCTTCGGATTGTGAATAGTAATCAGAACTCGACTCACCCTCTTTTGTTTCTTCTGCACAGCAGAGAGATCCCTGGGTCCCCTGCACTTCAATGCAGAACCATTATGGTTGTGTGCCTGTGTGTGTGTGTACATGTGTAGCTGTAGAAACCATACATTGATGTATCTCCTTCAGTTGCTTCTTTCATCTATCTATCTATCTATCTATCTATCTATCTATCTATCTATCTATCTATCTATCTAATCAGAATGGGTGTTTTGCCTGCCTGTGTGTGTATATGCCACATGCATTCGTGCCTGTGGTGGTCAGCAGAACATTGTGGATTCCTAGACCGGGAATTGTAAGAGGTTGTAATCTATCATATGACTACTGGGAATTGAGCCCATGTCCTATGTAAGAGTAGCAAATGCTCTCAAGGCACTGAGCTCTCCCTCCAGCCTCTGTCCAACCTCCCTGCACCCCTAATTTTTGAGACAAGGTAGCTTGCCAGAAATTACCAGGGATTCTCCTGTCTCTGCCTCGGCAGCACTAAGATGATTGTAGGCATGCCACTGTACCTGGCTTTTATTGGGTACTGGGGATCTGAACTCGGGTCCTCAAGTTTGTGTGGCAACTGACTCAGCCATTTCCCCAGCTCTCATTCGAGTTTCTGCGGAGTGCCTCAAGGAGCCACTGGGAATTATGTGTTGCTATGGTATTGAGTCAGCTATTAGTGGTACGTTTAATCCAGATGATTATAGCTATCTTCTAAAGCCCAAGACCAGCAAGAGAGAGGAAAATGACCTGTCAGAATGTCAACCTCACTGTCCTCTGGCAAACAGGCGTGGAAAATACTCGTTCGGACCCCATAATGCTTAGCTCTCTAGATCTAGCCAGCACTTTCTCATAGTTTTATAATCATTTTCCTCGAAGCCGTTCTTGGAGCCATCACTTAAATTAATGTTATTTTCCTGGGTTTGTTGATATTAGGCAAAGAAGCAAGCAAAGTTATTCTCTGCAAACTAAAAGGCATACTAGAGTAAATATTAATTTAGATTTTCTGCCTCAGGACCACCGATGTCAAGTCCTATACTGAGCCTTGTGCCGGGCCTGTGCACTCCTTCTGGGGTTTCTCCTTCTCGATTGTCCGGTACAATTAGTCCATTGCTTCTCCACCCAATTCAGACTTAGTCTCAGTAGGAAGCATTGTGATTTCTATCAGTTGCTGAATGTAAAATCTTACTACGTTTCTGACCTAATAGCATTGCAATATACATAATCCCTCCATGTCATAATCTACAACTCCTCAACCTGTGGGTCACAACCCCTTTGGAGTCAAACAACCCTTTCATAGGGGACACACATCAGATATCCTGCAGATCAGATATTTATATTATGATTTATAACAGTAGCAAAAATTACAGTTATGAAATAGCAAAGAAAATAATATGGAGATCACCAAACATAAGGAATTGTACTAAAGGGTTGCAGCATTAGTAAGGTGGAGAACCACTGGTCTATAATATCTTAACTTACCTTTAAAAACATATTTAATGGATGAATGCATAAAATCATAACTTGAAATTATGACCCCCTTCACCTGTTTGGGCCCTACATATTTCCCTGGTTTTTCGGAGTTGTAAGGTTTGAAACTGAAGGGGAAACTTCTAGTTTCTTTGGAAAGTTAGTCATGTCAAATGTTTTGCCGGGGCACACAGGTGAAAGGATGTCTTGCTAAAGCAGACACCTGAAAGCACCCGTGATGAAGGAATATAAATATGACCCCACGTACTTATTAGTGGTATGTTTAGACAGTGGGAGGTGAGCATAGAGCATCGGTTTGGTTTGCTCTGCCTTGCTCTTCTTCACTAAAGATGCGCACGTATTGGTTCACCTTACATAGTGTTGTTGAGCTCAACTTGTGGTAATGCAGCGATTGAAAGAAATTTGCCAAAGACCCGCTCGTGAGGTTCCTGCGGCAGCTTGCTCTGCTGTGGACTCACCTCAGGCTGGTTGGCGAGCCAGGTAGTTTCTTCAGGAGTGAGCTACAACTGCTGCTTCATGCCTGGTGTCTGCCTGCCTAGGGGACCAGGCCGCAGCTGCTGAGTCATATTTGGCGTTTGCTACAGGACTGAACTGCTGAGAAAGAAGATCCAGCTCGGCCCCAAGAAACTATTGCTGAACAAATCTACTTCCCCCATATCCTAATAGCTTTTCTCTTCCACTGCCTCTGCTGGGTGGTGGGCTAGAGGGGTTGAACATTTATTAAAAGGAGGTTGCAAAAAAAATTATGCCTACATGAAACAGTTACTAATATGAATAAAATGGACTAATATTAATCCCTACACCAACTTTGAGTGAAAAAAATTGACTTCCTAGATGAAGTGCCTGTGATGAATTACATCCTTACAAATAAACATCTTAAAAAGTACATGCTCCCTGGGATGTCAAGCAGAAATGAAACTGCGGTTCTGGCTTTACAAACATGTGTTGTTTGGGATGCCAATAATCTTTCGGCATAGTATGTTTGGGGATACTTTTTCTTGTGAAATATACATAAAGGTTTCTTCCACTTAAGAGATGGGCCAGTTGAGTTAGTCATCTGAGCCTCTTGTCCTTCTTGAGTTGACAAACAGGACATGGGTTGTGTGGAGAGCTTGTTAGCGGAGGGGGTTGGGTCAACTGTGGCCTTTGGCTCTCCTACTTGCAACCTACTCTGTCCACTGGCTCTACTTTACCCATGTGTGCACAGATGCTCACATGGGGGAGAGGTCCAAGCGAGCAGCTTTCCCAGCATGACTCTGGGCCTTTTTTAAAGGCACATGCCCATTTCATTGAAGACCTGCAAGATGTTCTAGAAAATGCCAACATCGGTACCACGAGTGTTATATACAATGACCCCTGCCCACTTTGAAGAACCATTGCTGATAAAACTGTTGTAGTTACGCCTGGTTCTTCCTCCCAGCTCCATGATCTCAGATATAAGACCCAGACTCAAAATATATTTACCAATACCTTGACCATATAGCTAAGGCTCTTCTCTGACTAGATATAACTTAAAATATCCCATTTATTCTAGCCTACATTCTGCCACATGGCTGATATGGTGCTCAGGTACCATGTGTCTGACTGGATACATCTTCCCTGAAAATCTCCTGCCTGCCTCTATCTCAGAATCCTTTCTGCCTCCTGGATGTCCCACCTCTCTTTCCTGCATAAACCATAGGTTTTTAATTGACAGGTGATACACCCATACAATACACATAATATTCTCTCTACATAAGCCACCTTGGCACATCCCATCACCAGCAAACTCAAAGGAGCCTACAGTGCTTTGAATGCATAGCCAGTGCCTGCCTTTTCAGAACTACTAACACGATATAACTACCACCCTGGCTTTCTTGTAACATATGCCATTGTATTTACAAATATTTTCAGTTCGCCAGGCGGTGGTGGCGCACACCTTTAATCCCAGCACTTGGGAGGCAGAGGCAGACGGATTTCTGAGTTCGAGGCCAGCCTGGTCTACAGAGTGAGTTCCAGGACAGCCAGGGCTAAACAGAGAAACCCTGTCTCGAAAAACCAATATATATATTCAGTTTTGTAACTTGATTTGAAAGTATTTCTCACATTAAGTTGATTGTAAGATTTTTTTTTTACTTGATTTTTGTTTTTGTTGTTTTTTGTTTTTGTTGTTTTGTTGTTTTTGTTTTTATTTTGAGACACACTCTCTGTACGTAGTTCTGGCTGTCCTGGAACTCAGTATGTAGACCAGACTGGCCCTGAACCCAGAGAAGCCTTCCTCTACCTCCCAAGTGCTGGGATTAAAGTCATGTGCCTCGCCACCACCTAGCTAAAGGGTATTATTTCCTATCTAGTATGTTGGTTGTTGTTGTTGTTACTGTTGTTGCTTTGAGACACTGTTTCTCTGCGTAGCACAGAACTTGACCTGTAGCCCAGGCTGGCCTCGAACTCAGAGATCCATCTGCCTCTGCCTCCCGTTTCCTGAGATTAATTAAAAGTGTGTGCCACCACCACCTTGTTCTGATGGCAAACTCTTTGAAGGCTCTGGTAAGGGTCTCTAGCATATCTTCCTAGCCCCAGAAACTACCGTGCAGAAATTTGAGGCCAGCCCGAGCTACAAGAAATCTCAAGAGGTGAGAGAAGGAGAGGGAGTCAGAAGAAGAGGAGGAACAGCAGAGAGACAAAAGGAATGAAATAAGTAAATATTTGTTGAAAGAACAAATTCTTGGCTTGGTTTGGTAACACATGACTTTAATCCCAGCACTCCAGAAGCAGGAGAATCTCTGAGTTTGTGGATACCCTGTTCTACATAGGGAACTCCAGGACAGCCAGGACTACATAGTAAAGCCCTGCCTAAAATGAATGGCTAAGAATGGCTTTCACGGACACCCTGCCTGGCAGGAGAAAGTCTTAGAAGGGTGGACAAAGATTTTTCCAATGGTTCTTGGTCTCCATCCAACAGCAGAGTCAGTTTCTGTTCTTGTTTTGCTTTGTTTCTAGGATGGGATATATTCACGTGTAAGACAGTGACAAGGCACCCATGCTTCAGAAAACCAACAGGAATGTTCTTCACCTAATTCTAACAAGAGAGGGCTAGGAATGGGGTAGCTCCAGGCTGCATGTGTATCTCCCTGCTTTCCGTACACATTAAACACCCTACTGTCTCCTGAAGATCATCCTCCAATCCAATACCTAGAGGGCCTTAAAGGACCCCAGCTAGCTGTCTGTCTGCAAGTGTTGTGAGGTGGAGTTGAAGAGTGCTTCCTTCTACACTGCCTCAAATCCAATTTCCACATGTTACTTAAGTCTGGAATCTGCAGAGACCACACCACATATGTTCTAGTCCATATCGGTCCTACCTGTGAAGACGCTGTACTGCCCATCACCACTCTGGGCCAGGGTAGCCTCTACTTCAAGCCCTTTTTCCTTTTGCAGCCATGGGACCATTCATCGATAAGATAATCTCACTTGTAGTCCTAGATATCACATGAGTAACCTCACCCCTAGGAGGCCCCTGAGTCATGTGTGCTCTCCCCACTGCCAACTTCTAATCCATGGCTGTAGTCACACCAGAAATGGCCCTTCACGGTCCCCCAAGGCCAAGAGCACGGCTGGTAGCGTTCCATAGAATGATTGTTAGAAATTCTCCCTATGAGCCAGCTGACTCTTCAGTTCTTGGGCCATTTCTTTTAAGTGTCGTTCCCTTGCAATTCCTAAGTGACCTGGGCCATGCATAATTTATGGCTGCTATTTTTAAAGTGCAATGAGAAATCAATAAGAATATAAACACACCCGCTGTTGTAAATGTCCTCGAAACAATTGTCATCCTGGGCCATGCTACCCTTTACACAGAAGTAACCAGGATAAATGGCGTTCTCTTGATGCCAGTTACTTCATGCAGGTTGGACTGTGGTTGGATGAAATATTCAATAGCCTTAAGGAAGGACATGTTATTTTGGGACTGTAAGTTAGGATGAGCCATTTAAGGCAGTGACAGAGCTGAGCGGTGCTGTAGAGCAGCTGCAGTTCTGACATTAGAGTGTCTATTCTATAGGTTACATGAGATGCTTACTAGCTAGCAAAATCCTACTGAAATTCCTACCATGCAAATCACAATCTGGGACTTATTGAAGTCTTTGACTGCGTTACATGTATTTGATAAGTTAATACTACAGGATGATCGATGCTTTATCACCATATGGCCAAGAACTTCACTAAGTCATTTAATAGATGGTTGTTAAATTGCTACAGTGTGCTAGCCACCATGCTAAGTGCTGATGATACAATGATGGAAAGGTGCCCCTTCCTGCTTTTAAGGTGTTCTCGGTCTACTTCATCCATGACCGAATCCCTTCCCACACTTGGGAAAATTGATGAGAGGCCTAGGTCATGTGTGTCTCCGTATCCCACTGAGAGACTTGCAAATCATATGTGTCTCTGAAAGCTTCCCGAGCAAGACAATAAAGAGACTAATTAGTTAATTATGGAACAGAAATTTACTGGACAAGTGTTAAAGATAAAGATCCAGCTATATAAAAGGACTCTGGACCAGAAAGCAAGCAGCACTGTTTGTCTGTACCTCTGTCTTTTGCGCGTTCTCTCTCTCTCTCTCTCTCTCTCTCTCTCTCTCTCTCTCTCTCTGCCTTCCTCTCTTTCTCTGTCTCTCTCTGGTTCTCTGTCTCTGTCTCTGTCTCTGTCTCTCTCTTTCTGAGACCAGGTCTCACTTTGTAGCTCTGGCTCAGTAATGTAGACCGTGTTAGATTCAGACTCACAGAGATCTGCTTGCCTCGCCTCCGCCTCTGCCTCCTGAGTGTTTGGGTTAAAGGTATGTGCTGCCACCACCATCCCTCAAATTTTCTTTCCTCCTCCACTTTCTCCTCCTCCTTCTTGCTCTTTCTGTTTTTCCTTTCTTTCTTTTACACAGGTTCCTGATATGCAACTAAATCCAGCATTATAGATATGCACCATCAAACCCAGAGCAGTACCTATTTTTAATCTCTCTTCTTTGAGTTTAGGGAACAGTCCAAACTTAGTCCTCGCCACCATTCCTACAGTTTGGCACCACCCAGCTTCCGGTACTTGCCACTTTCCAGTGGACATATCAACCCCTGCTCTTTCATTTGTCCTATATGAACAAAATGTCCAGAGTAGCACAAAGATTGGGTGCTTTGGTTTAATAAAGAACTAATTAGCTGGAGATTCTCTTCCCAGCCCCCCAAGCAGCCCCATGTGATCAGTCAGCATCAGATTCTAATTTAATTCTCGTCTGATATTTAATTTTCTTTCAGTTTATTTAGTAAGCAATGCCTATCCCTCAAGGGCCCCAGAAGAAGGGTACCTTGTGAACAGTACAATACAGCAAAAAAGGTCATTCCCTTCTATCTTAGTTAGGGTTACTATTGCTCTGATGAAACACCATTATCAAAAGCATTTTGGGGAGGAAAGGATTTATTTCACTCACAGTTCCATATTACAGTTAATCTTGAAAAGCAGAAAGTGCAAGAACTCAAGCAGGGAAGGAACTTGGAAGCAGGAGCTGTTGCAGAGGCCATGGAGAGGTGCTGCTTACTGGTTGCTTCCCATAGCTTTCTCAGCCTACTTTCTTATAGACACCAGGACCACCAGCCCAGGGATAGCACAACCCACAATGGGCTGGGCTTTTTCCTGTGAATCACTAATTAAGAAAATGCCCTACAGCCAGATCTTATGGAGGCATTTTCTTAGTTGGAGTTCTCTCCTTTCAGATGACTCTAGCTTGCTTGCGTCAAGTTGACATAAAAGTAGCCAGCACACCTACTTTAGGTCTTGAGCGGGACCAGAGCAGTGTATGGCTCTCTGTTGGCAGTGGCCCAATGAGTCACAAGTCTAGAAGGAGACTTTTAGGTGACTGTTCAGTAGGATCCCTGGAAACATTTGCGTACCTGGCATGAGATAGCACTTCTATGTAGAGAAGTTGGGTTTATCAATGGAATCTGTAGAGTAAATGCCAGCCAATGAAAAAGAATGAGGGTTCAAGGCACTTGTCACCAAGCTTCATGACCTGAGTTAAATCCTCAGAACCCACAAAGTGGAAGGAGAAAATCAATGCCTGTAGGTTGTCTTCTGACCTCCACACACATGTGCCCCGACACACACACACACCAAAAATGCATATGTATATCAATTTATATAATTTAAAGATATATATTTAAAGATATAGATATAGATATAGGTATAGGTATAGGTATAGATATACAAAGAATGGGAGGCTCGCCGGGCAGTGGCGGTGCACGCCTTTAATCCCCAGCACTTGGGAGGCAGAGGCAGGCGGATTTCTGAGTTCGAGGCCAGCCTGGTCTACAGAGTGAGTTCCAGGACAGCCAGGGCTACACAGAGAAACCCTGTCTTGAAAAACAAAAAACAAAAACAAAAACAAAAACAAAACAAAACAAAACAAAATGAATGGGAGGCTAGAGAGATGGCTTAGCAGTTTAAGAGCACTTTTTTTTTTTTTTTTTTTTTTTTTTTTTTTTTTTTTTTTTTTTTTTTTTTTTTTTAGAATACCCAAGTTCCATTCCTTGAATCCACATGGTGGCTCATAACCACTTATAACTCCAGTTCCAGGGGATCCGGTTCCGGGGGATCCAATGTCCCCTTTTTGTCCTCTATAGTCACTAGGCACAAACATGGTGAACATATATACATGAAGGCAGAACACTCATAAAATAAAATAAATCTGAAAGGAAGGAAGAAAGGAAGGAAGGAAGGAAGGAAGGAAGGAAGGAAGGAAGGAAGGAAGGAAGGGGAAGGCCAATATAGTGTCACATTTCTGAATATAATGATTGGCCAAGGTATTTTTCTTTCTGTGTTTGAAGCAATTGTAGTACATAAAAATTATGATATATAAAACACATATAGTACATAAAACACAAAAAATCAAAGCAATTATACTACAGTTCAAGACTGAACTATATATATCAGGAAAGTCATGAATCAACTCTTTGGTAAGAATATTAATCATCTACTTTAAAAATTCGCCCAGAAAGTCATGGGCAGAAAACTAAACAATAAAGGAACCTGTGGACAAGTTCATGTCCTGGAAGGGTTTGTAATCTAGGGTAACAGGATGTGCGGTGGAGGGGAGTGATTTCCAAGGTGCAAAGTGCCAGGGGGCTTAACCAATCGTTAACAGGACAAAGAGGGAGAGGCAGCTTCCTCCCCTTCCCACAAAGAAGGTCATGGAGCCCTGTGGTTACCAGTGTGGAAATTGGGTATACAAATTATTCTTGTTATTCTTGTCATACAGATCAAAATCAGAGCCAAGAGGTCACAGGAAAAAAAAATGTTTCTGGGTCACAAGTGATTGTTCCAGGAACTACTGGAACCTGCTTTATCTTCAAGACTGTATTTTTGCTTCTTAACAACTGTCAGTGAACTGCCAAGTGTGACCTTAAGACTTCACACAGGCACTGCTGTGTTCGCCAGTCAGAGCTCGCCAGCTCCCTAAGACAGTCTGCCGAGATTTCTCTGTCCTACTGAGGCCTTCACTTTCCTTCTCCGAGCCTCTGTACACACGCCCCGAATTGCAGTCTCTGGTTTTCCTTTTCGAATGAAGGCTCCTTCATCAGAGGTTCTTTTCTGTACTTGTATTTGAGAACTACATACTCTAGAGACAGAGTCTCTGACCCAAGGCTCTCGCTGATTAAGGACATGAACGTGTTCAACCGTTGTTAGCTTTTCTCCATAAACAAAGATGTCAGGCTTGCTCAGTCCGGTGATGCTTCTTTCTTTTTTATTAGTTTTTTGTTTTATTTATTTTTAATATATTTTATTATATCTATGCTTTACATACTATATTTTATATTACATATTATATATTACATATTATACATATTTTCCCTGAATAAATGAATGTCTGTGCAACACAGGCATGCCTGATGTCTGTGGAGGCCAGAAGAGAGCATGGGATCCCTTTACTGGAGTTACAGATGGTCATATGCATGCTGGGAATTGAACCTGGATCCTCTGCAAGAGCAGACAGTGCTCTTTTAACTGCTAAGCTATCTCACTAGGTTTCATTGGGTTTTTTTTTAAAGTGTGTGTGTGTGTGTGTGTGTAATTGTGTATGTGGAAAAGTGTGTGCGTGTATATGTGTGTAATTGTGTATGTGGAAGCCAGAAGACAATCTCAAGTGTTATCCTCAGGAGTGTCATTCACTTCCTTTGATACCTGGTCTCTCACCGAGTAGGCGAGGCTGCCTTATTTGCAAGCCCCAGCTCTGAGAGTACAAGTATATGTCTCTGTGTCCAACTTTTCACATCGGTTCTGGGGATCTGAACTCAGATCCCCAGCTTGCATGATAAGCACCTTACCAACTGAGCCTTCTCTCCAGGCTCCTCCACTGCCTTTTAAGACAATTATCTCTGTTCCGTGTACAACTCCATTTTCTCCCAATATTTAATATTCACACACCTGTCTCCCAAATCTTAATAGAAAATCTAAGTACATGTTGCATGTTAATTGTTAAGTGCTATTTCTAAGACCAGTGAGAACACTGACAACGACGGAGCTCAGGCTGAAAGGACCAGTTCCCAAGGGCATGGCCAATTGGAGGTGGCCCCTTGTGCACCAAGGAGCACTCTAGTTTCTGTCGTCTAGGTAACCAGGTTTATCAGTGCACACAGGTACACACATTTGGACCCAGGAGAGAGAGAACACTCCAACCAACCATTTTAAGGCAGGACCTTGAGCAGCTCCAAAGAACTAATTGGCCCCACAGCCATTACTGCTTGATGTTTTGGGAATGGGGCAGCCCATTTCTTCCTCCTCATCTTCAAGAGGGAGTCTGGGTTATCGGCAAACTCTAACCCTTGGAGAAAAAAAGCACTAGAAATAGTCTGGCCACTCTTGGCCTTTGTGTCTCCTCCCAAGAAAGTAAAAATGATGTTCTGGCTAGCAATGAGGAAAAGATATTTCTTGTCTTTAGTCTCTTTGCCCTTACGTTTGGAGGATCCCTTTCCAGGATGTTATCAGTTGGACTATGTTCTCCTCATAGTGATATGTTGAACATAGTGATAAGTGTTAACCCCCAACACTTGAGAGTATAAGGAAATAGTGTGATATAGTTTAAAGGCGTTTATATGGTTCCTGACATTATATGACTGGTGTCTTTACACAATGAAGATATTTGAGCTCAGGGACAGACATTGAATAAAGGGCAGGCAATGTGCAGAGGCAGAGAACACAATGCAGTAGTGGAAGAGGTGATCAGAGTGATCCTGCTACAAGCCAAAGGCTATTTGGGGCTACTAGAGGCTGGAGAGCCAGTCCCCTGAAGGCTTCAGAGGAACAAGGAGGGTCCTGCAGCAGCTTACCTTCAGGCTGCTATCTAGCACCAAGAACTATGATACCATAAATCACTGTTACACTAAGTCCTAGGAAGCTAACACACAAGATAAACACTCTTTTTTTTTGTTTTTTTTTTTGCTCTGTAATATCTTCCCTTACAAAGAAACTTGCAGGGAACCAGTCTGTGGTACCAAAGCATTCAACGCACAAGACTCAGCACCCAAATAACAAAAGCCAAATCACTTCCGAATGGATTCAGAGCAAACTAGTAAGGATGTCCCTGTTTCATCCAAGAAAAGCAATTAGAGGAACACCTGCTGGAGCCACATGGAATTGACACGGGGTGTCACACACATGATCATGCTAGATCAAAGTTACTGCCGTCTTGCCTGTTAAACTGAAACACCACTGCTGTCTGGATAGTTGAATACGCTTTACTGGGTGCAGGATCTGCACTAGAAGATTAGTCCTGGAATAAATAAGTGAAGACTTCTGCTTGCCAAGAAAAGTTGCTGTGTTCCGCTATTGGGCCTCTTTTGTAAAGCAGAAAGCTTAGGCATGAAGAGGTCTCTGACTGACACGGGAACAAGAAAGCCTGAAGATCCTTGCCCGCCATGAGACACTACTGCCTCTAAAAAGTGGCATTCCAGGGAGTGAACTGTTAAACCTTCCAATAAAGAGATTCCATGGTCATAGACACGAAAAGAACTTGTTACAAAACAAAACTTCCTCTTCCATCACCCCTAGTCTCCTCAGACCCCTTACATCACTGTGTACTTTCTGGGTAGGTTTTCCTCCAGGACATGGAACGTAACACATGTCTCAGAGCTCTGGTAAAGAGCAAGGAGCTGCTCTCAGGACCAGTGTCCCAAGGGACATTGGATTAAGAAACATGGAGAGAACACCTTGGGAGTTATTCTAATATATAATTTATATATTGTATTCTGATCAAAATACTCAGCTTCTGTTTTTCTTTTGTCTTTTGAGGCAGGGTGTGATGTAGTAGCCCAAGCCTTGAACTCCCTGTGTACTCAAGGTTAGTCTTGATCGCCATGCCTCCATTTTCCATGAGGTAGGATGACAGGCGTGGCCCACAACTCCCAGCCCATGTGTGTTTACTTCTCAGGCAGAGTTCTGTGTGCTCACACCTGTGGTTCACCTTCCCTCTCCTGTTGCAATATAGGCTCAGTTTGTCCTCTTGTCATTTCCTCCAACATGAAGGGCAGCAGCAGGCATGTGAGAGTAATCACCGGGATTTTCTGGTCTGAATGCTAATTGCTTCTCAGAAAACGATCGATTCCTAACCAGGGATTGCTCTAGGCTTGTACTGAAAAGTTTACACGATAGCCCCAGATACTCCGTGTGCCCATAGATGCTGCAGATTATCAAGACTGCAGTGTTCCTTCTAGAAGGTTAATGTTTACCTTGCTGCAGGAAGTACAAGCTCGTCTTCATAAATCACAAGTTACAAACTCCTCCACCATTGGATCACACGACCTTCAGCTATCTCAAGATAATTCACGAGAAACGACTGTGATGTTAGGGAGGGGGGCAGGGTAGAAACTCACTCTTTTCACGGAGTCCCACACATTACCTGATTCACCATCAGAGTAACACTTATGGGGGCTTTGGGATGTGGTAAGTTAAATGAGAAATAAGTATAAGCTTTATTCATGTAAAGAATCAATGTCACATTCTCCTCCTGGAACATCATAGGACCTTAGTGAAGTAATTTTATAGTTCTTTTTTTTTTTTTCCCTAATAGAAACCCTAGGTAAATAGCCTCAGGCAAAACTACAAATGGGAGAGTTTAGCCCTTTAGTTTGCTGTCTTTGCCCTCTCCATTCTCAGCCTTCAGGGCTCCAACCCTTCTTACTCTCTTTCAATAAGCAGGAAAATGAATAATTCACAATAAGACTTTAGGGTACGTCGAGAAATTTTTTTAAAGGGTTTTATTAGGTTGCCTACCTTGAACTCATGATCCTCCTGCCGCATCCTATCAAGTAGCTGGGAGCACAGGCGTGGTCCACAGCACCCGGCAGGTGAGTTTCTTTGTTCTGGGAAGCAATAGAAACCCCAGGCCATTCGAAAACAAGAGGCATTTCCTGAGAAAGGTGGATGTAGGGTCTTAAAAGGATCGGCAGAATGTGTGGGTCAGAACCTGCTTAGCCTTGAAGAATGTTCCTTCTGAAGGCATGAACTAGGCCCACCCCAGACAACTTCAACAGTCCACTTGTGCCGCCTCCCAACCCTGTAGCTTTGACTATAACTGCCATGCCATATCTAGTCCCCTTGAGGTATGACTGGATTCAATCTTATAAGTACTGTGCCCATTCTGAACTAATGATCTTATAAATCTCTCCCTGATAGCCGTATCCAAACCCACACTTCATATGCATAAACTCCAGTCTTTCCTAGCTTCGGGGCTTCTGTGGTGCAACCTGAATTCCATTCCGTCATTAAGCCAAGTAAGGTTATTGAGCACTTTATGTCAGACATTGTTGTTGAGCCATTGTTCTCACCCTTTGGCTATACACTGGAACCATTTGGAGAGCTCCTGAAAAACCAGTGTGTCAGGGACCCACCTCAAGAGTCTAACTTGATCAGTTCAGAGTGTACTTTAGACAGTGGGACTCTAAAACTCTCCAGAGACCTAATGCATGGGCAAGCTAGTTATCATTTCCTCAGGTATGAAAGGGCCAGCAATGAGGACGGAAGTTCCATGTAGCCAGGGCTACACAGTAAAAGCAAGTGTGTGTGTGTGTGTGTGTGTGTGTGTGTGTGTGTGTGTGTGACGCACACACACACATTAAACTCCTTCATTAAACTCTAGTTGTTTAGGACTCTGCTACCAAAGGCAGTGCCTGGGAATCTATAGTGAGATTATGTTATCAGAGAAGGGAACCACTGTGGGCAAAGGGGTGGGGTCTAAAGCTCTGACTTGCTAAGCACCCAGTGCTTGGTGATGGCCAATCATTACTCTTCATAAGGCCAAGCATAGTAGCACATGCCTGTAATCCTAGTATTTACAGGGTAGAGGCAGGAGGATCAGAATGTAAGGGCATCCTCAACTATTAGAATGAATTTGGAGCCAGCCAGAGGTGAATGAGACCCTGCCTTAAAAAATATAATAATTTTTTAAAATTACCACACCCCTAGGATAAGTCATAAACTAATTCAAAGTAAAAAGATATATCATGGACACATATAGATGTAGATGTCTGGATGTTTCTGGACAGCAGCTTTCTGAGGAGTTCATGCATCACAAATCTAATGATGACCTGAGCAGCGTGTATGTGTGTGTGTGTGTGTGTGTGTGTGTGTGTGTGTGTATGTGTGTGGTTTGTATGTAGTGTGTGTGTATGTGTGTGTGGTGCATGTGTATATATGTGGTATGTATGTGTGTGCTATGTGTGTAGTGTGTATGTGCTATGTGTGTAGTCTATGTGTATAGTGTGTGTGTGTGTGTGCTATGTGTGTGGTATATGTGTGTGTATGTGGTATGTATGTGTGTGGTATGTATGTAGTGTGTTTTCAGTGCGTGTGTGTGTGTGTAGTGTGATGTATGTGTGGTATGTGTGGGTTTGTGGTGTGATGTGTGTGTGTTTGGTGTATTGTATATGGAGTGGTCTGTGTGTGTGTATATGTGTGATGTGTGTGTATTTTGTGTGTTGTGTGTGGTGTTTGTGTGTGTGGTATGGTGTGTGTGGTGTGATGTGTGTGTGTAGTGTGGTGTGTGTGTGGTGTGATGTGTGTGTGCATGCATGTGTGTTTGTGTGTGTGTGTGTGTTTATGTGAGTTGGGAGTGAAACTTGGCATTACTTTCATGATGGCTTTTGGTTTCTTTCCTAATTGGTACTTACTAAAAAGAAAATATTTGGACAGAAAGTCACTTTTCTCGCTATAATAAGAGGGGATAAATGCTAACAACTTTGCTACAGCTGTGGGTTTGCAATGTCTAGCAGTTGGTCTGTGAGAGATGGGTTGGCTGAGGTACATACTAAGGTCATGATCTCCTCTTTGTGCCCCTGCACTCGTTTTGTCTTGGCAATGCCAATCGGCTGCTTTAAACATGTACGTAGTGCACTACCACGGAGTGCAAGGTCTAAGGCTCTGGAGTCCACTGGCTACTCAACACCTGTTTGTTTCTTCCAGGTTCACTTTCTCAGCCTCATCCCTAGGCACTTTGCCTTCACTGGGCACCAGCACCTGAACTTCTTTTCTTTGGGCCTCTCGAAGATGCCCAGCTGGGAGGCTAGGAAGACTGAGACAGATTGGAAGTACTTCAGTTCTTTTGTTCTGCACAGTTTTGTATGACTACATTCCTCTGTCTAAGACAGCCTACCTCTCTTGGCCCCATAGTTCCAACCTCCTTGTTTCTGGAATTTTCCCTCTCTCCCTTTCAAGTCCCAGCATTTCTGGAACGCCATTTATTAATATTTCTTACTGTATCCTTATTCTGGTCTCTTTGAAGACATCCTTTGTAAATAGTATCTGCTTTAAACTCATTTTGGTTAAACTTTTAAAAATATATATATAATTTATTATTATTTTATATGCATTGATTTTTGCCTGCCTGCATATCTGTGTGAAGGTATCAGATCCCCTGGAACTGGAGTTACAGGCTGTTGTGAGCTGCCCTGAAGGTGCTGGGAATTTAACCCAAGTCCCCCACTAGAACAGTCAGTGCTCTTAACCACTGAGCCACTCTCCAGCCCTTGGTGAAACCCTTTAAGTATGAGTCTTTTCCCTACCAAGATCCTGACTATGTGAGTACACTTATTTCAATGACCCTAAACACCACTGTTATCCCAGGATTGTCTCATCCTCTGCTGTTTATGTGGTTACTTACAGCTTAAATTACTTAGCGTGTAGGAGAGGTAGTGAGAAGCCAGAAGGTAATCTGTTGGGCTTGTCAACGCAGTTAAAACCAGTTTCAAAGCAAATTGGCATGTTGCCCATAGCTTATGGGGGAAAAAAACAAAACTTTGAAAACATATATGTTAAGATATGATCACATTATGATAATTGTAATCCTTATGTGTTTATCTTATTTTTTTCAATTGTTATTGGAACACTGAATACAAAGAACTTTTTGCCTTTTCTCTTCCTTTACAACTAAACATATAACGGCACTTGCTAAATGCCTGTAGGACCAATGCATTTAAAAGTGGGTGGAAAATATATTTAGGTATTCAATGTAAATATTGAGCAGGCTGTTACTAAAACCACATACCTATAAAGTATGAAAATGAAGTTATCCTTCCCTTTTGAGCTTAATTAGAAGAAAAATAAATATATCAATTAAAGTCAGAGGAAGACAACTAAAATGAAACGGACGAGATTAATTGCCACCAAAGAACTAATAAAAGAGGCTGGGAAGGTGGCTAGGAGGATAGGGAACATGCTTTGTGAGCTGGAGAACCGGAGTTCAAATCCCC